>NC_072012.1:47922284-47924136 GCF_027791375.1 Indicator indicator | reverse complement strand
GGTTTATTTGTATTATTCTTTTGTAAATTTATTTTTTTAGTATTTTTTTAATTTGATTTTTTATTTTAGAATAAATATTGATTAAATAGACCACTTTACTTTTCCCAAGTTGGCAGGAAACATATTTTTTTACAATTTTTAAACCAAAATTAATTTTTACCACCAGCATATGAAGCCCACACCATACCTCATTTATTAGGGCCGCATTCACTTAACAGTTAATAAACTATCAATTACACACCCCCCCACCCCACACCACACCACACCCCACCCCCCCCCCACCCAACCCCCCACCCCCCACCCACACCCACCCCAAACCCCCCACCCCCCCCACAAAACCAACCCCCCCCCCACATTGCCCCGAAACATGTTATAATCCCACTGCCAAACACCCCATCCTCCTAATATCCCCCTAAAGTCGCAATCTAAAAATATTATTTCAGTTAGACAAGACAATACTGCATACATTCGAAAAAACATTGCTCGCGACAAGAGGGAAGGAGTATGACCCAGTGTGGATTGGTGATGTATTTTATTGTGTGCCGTATCTTCGAAGATCGCGACGGACCCCAGACGAGAAAACACACGGTATATTCGGAGGATTTTTTATACCTCACTATTAATTCTATCTCCACGTCCCAACAAAGCCTCGCCCCCCCATGCCCCACCCTGTTAAGATTCCCAGTAAAATCTACAGAAAGTCATAATCCGGGTCCCACTCCACCCCCGTCCCAGAGGAGGTTTGGTGAAGGCGGGGGGGGGGGGGGCGTGTGGGGGGGGGGGGGGGGGGAAAACAGAAAAAAAAACAAAAAAAAAAAAAAAAATAAACAAATCTTTTGATTCTTTGTTTGTTATTTGAAAAAGGGGACCCTTTTTCGCGTTCGCCGTCATGCAAAAGAACCCAACAATCACACCACATGTAAAATAGAGCACAATCCAACCAATACCCCCCCGAAACAACCGAAGCCACCAGCACATCACAAAAAAAGGCGAAACAGAGAACCACCAGATACCAGCCCCCCCAACTTCCCCCCCCCCCCCCCATCCCTCTTTTTGCCATGAGCAGGCGTCACATTAGGGGAGGGGGGCGGGGGGCGGGGAGGCGGGGGGGGGGGAGGCGGGGGGGTTGGGGCGGTGGGGGGGGCGGATCGGGTGGTTGTTTTTTTTTTTTTCTTCTTTTTAAGTCACCCACTCCTAGACCAACCACCGTCGGAGCGGAGGTCGCGGGGCACCCGCAAGGAGGGGGGGGGTGGCGAGGGGTGGGGGGGGGCCGGATGCGGGAAAGCATCCCAGGCGGGGTACGGAACAGGGGGATATATATAACACTCTCTATACTTCCCAACCCCGCCCCCTTTTCCCCTACCCCCGCCCCCCCCCTCTGCCCTAGCTTCCTCCCGCCCCCCCATCGCTCCCCCTCCCCCTTTCCCCGCTTTCTCCCCCCCCTGCCCCTCACTCTCCCTCCCTCCCCCCCTCCCCTCCTTCTCCCACCCCCCCCGCCCTCCTCTCCTCTCCCCCCGTCTCCCCAGAAACCTTCCCCCGCTCCCCCCCCCCCCTTCCTTCCTCCCCCCCAGGAGGCGAAGAGGAGAGAGAGGGCCCCTCTCTCCAGACCCCTGTCCCCAGCGTGGAGGGAGAAACAGAGAAGAGAAGAAGCAGCAGAGCCCCCCCATGCCCCAGGTGAAGGGAAGAGAAGACGGTAGAGGAGAGACGAGAGGGACCCCGAGAGAAGGGAAAGGACCAGAGAAAGAAGGACCCAGAGAATAGAATGAAAAGAAGAAAGCGAAGAAGAGAGAGGAGGAGGAAAGGAGCAGAGACCCAGAGCAGAGACAGAGGGGCAGGAGGGACTCCCCGCCAA
>NC_072012.1:47499784-47547284 GCF_027791375.1 Indicator indicator | reverse complement strand
GTGTCCCTGCAGGTGTATTGGAACTAGATGATCCTTGAGGTCCCTTCTAACCCTGACAATTCTGTGATTCTATGATTTTCCTTCCAGAAGCAGCTCAGTGGATCTGTATCTGCAGACACGAGTGCTCTCCTACAGCATCAGGCCTGCCTGCATGCAAAGGGGATTGCTTTATTGACTGCTTTGATGCTTGCCTGAATAATTTCTCAGGAAAAGTATTGCAGAAAGTACATTTCTTCTGTTAAAAGTTCAGGTAGCTTCAGTGCTGCTGAAAGCCTCTGCATCAGGGAAGTCAATAGCTGTCATGCAAGTGATTCAAAAACAGTCACACATCAAGTCCAAGCTTTTTATTGAAGCAATGTTATTTCTTTGTCCAGAAATGCTACATTGGTGACTCCTTTTGAACAAGTGCACCACATATATCATTTCACACATCACGGGAACACAGAATGTCAGGGGTTGGAAAGGACCTCCAAGGATCTTGAAGTCCAGCCTCCCCCTGCCAGAGCAGGACCATAGAATCCAGCACAGGTCACACAGGAACACATCCAGATGGGGCTGGAAAATCTCCAGAGAAGGAGACTCCACAACCTCTCTGGGGAGCCTCTGCCAGTGCTCTGAGAAGTTCCTCCTCATGTTGAGGTGAAACCTCCTGTGCTGTAGTTTCTATCCGTTGCCCCTTGTCCTATCCCAGGGTGCAACTGAGCAGAGCCTGTCCCCTCCCTCCTGACATGCAGCCCTCAAATATTTATAAACATTTATTAAATCCCCTCTCAGTCTTCTCTTCTCCAGACTAAAAAGCCCCAGGGCTCTCAGCCTCTCCTCATAGGGCAGTGCTCCAGTCCCTTCTTGGGATTTAGTGTTACCACACTCTATATCTAAGCAATTGAGGACAGAACTCTTCTCACTCATTGGCAGGAAGAACAAATTATTTTTCTGGCTTTTAAGGGCTTCCAGTACTAAATCTGGTGTGTGAACAAAGCAATAAAATTTACAGGCCAACCTGAGCTAAGACCTGAGGTTTAAGAAGAAGTTTGAAACTCCAGGGTAGGTTTTTCCCCCTCCCCTTGTTTCCCCTCTTTTCCCTTCCTCTCCCTGTTTATTAAACAGACCAAGGCAAACCTTGCAAGAGCCTCTGCAACAAATGTCTTTCTTTACACTAATGCTGCAGGTCATTTCTCTCAAACACATTATCTTCCTGAGATCAGACCTAGATTAATCTCTTCTTTATATGATAAAAAACCAAACCAAACCAACGAAAAAAACCCCAACAACAAAAAAAAAATGACTCAGTTTTGGTCAAAATTACAGATCAGCTGGAAGTTCACATCCACTTGCATGAGATTCCCTCTGGAGGACTGAATGAATGAGAGCCATTTTATTTGTCAGTTATGTTGTTTGCCTCCAGAGGGTAATAGCCAAGCAAATTAATTAGTGAAAATAAGCCACAAAACCCATCAAAACATTTGGGCAAAGCTTCACTCAAACCAGCATGGTCAATGAAACAGAAACTTGGACTGGCAGCTCGGTGTTTTTACACTATTTGTTGATCCTACTGACAGCTTTAATCACTGCTGAGCTGACACTCCAGCCGTACAAATGAGTAAATAAAACGTCAGGTTTGCTTATGATTACACTGAACATAACTGCTCAACCTCGACAGGTTTATATTTGCAGGCAAGAGGATCACTTCTTTAGACTTGCCTGCAAGAATAACAGGGCTAGAATCTGCATGGGTACCACCTCCACAGCCTGTAACCAAGTCATTTTTATTTGTGATCCTCTGACAAAAACTAATGGTGTCATTCAGCCTGCAGAAGAGGAGGCTCAAGGGGGACCTTATCACTCTCTGCAACTACCTGAAAGGAAGCTGTAGTCAGGTGGGGGTCAGGCTCTGCTCCCAGGCAACTTGGGACAGGACAAGAGGGCATGGCCTGAAGCTGTGCCAGGGGAGGTTTAGGTTGGATATTGGGAAGCACTTCCTGCTGGAAAGGGGAATCAGAGCCTGGGCTGGACTGCCCAGGGAGGTGGTGGAGTCACCGTCACTGGAGGTCTTTAAGAAAAGCTTGGCTGCGGCACTTGGTGGCATGGTTTAGCTGATGTGGTGGTGTTAGGTCATAGGCTGGACTTGATGAGCTCAGAGGTCTTTTTCAGCCTCAATAATTCTGTGATTCTATGATTCTGAGATCCTGTGACTCTGTGATTCTGTGATTCTGTGATTCTTCTGTGACTCTGTGACTCTGTGATTCTGTGATTCTGTGATTCTGTGACTCTGTGACTCTGTGACTCTGTGACTCTGTGATTCTGTGACTCTGTGATTCTGTGACTCTGTGACTCTGTGACTCTGTGATTCTGTGACTCTGTGATTCTGTGACTCTGTGATTCTGTGACTCTGTGATTCTGTGATTCTGTGACTCTGTGATTCTGTGACTCTGTGACTCTGTGATTCTGTGACTCTGTGACTCTGTGACTCTGTGATTCTGTGACTTTGTGATTCTGTGACTCTGTGACTCTGTGACTCTGTGACTCTGTGACTCTGTGACTCTGTGATTCTGTGACTCTGTGATTCTGTGACTCTGTGACTCTGTGATTCTGTGATTCTGTGACTCTGTGATTCTGTGACTCTGTGACTCTGTGACTGTGATTCTGTGACTCTGTGACTCTGTGACTCTGTGATTCTGTGACTCTGTGATTCTGTGACTCTGTGACTCTGTGATTCTGTGACTCTGTGACTCTGTGATTCTGTGATTCTGTGACTCTGTGATTCTGTGACTCTGTGACTCTGTGACTCTGTGATTCTGTGACTCTGTGATTCTGTGATTCTGTGACTCTGTGACTCTGTGATTCTGTGATTCTGTGATTCTGTGACTCTGTGACTCTGTGATTCTGTGACTGTGATTCTGTGATTCTGTGACTCTGTGACTCTGTGATTCTGTGACTCTGTGACTCTGTGATTCTGTGACTCTGTGATTCTGTGATTCTGTGACTCTGTGATTCTGTGACTCTGTGATTCTGTGACTCTGTGATTCTGTGATTCTGTGATTCTGTGATTCTGTGATTCTGTGACTCTGTGATTCTGTGATTCTGTGATTCTGTGACTCTGTGACTCTGTGATTCTGTGATTCTGTGATTCTGTGATTCTGTGATTCTGTGATTCTGTGACTCTGTGATTCTGTGACTCTGTGACTCTGTGATTCTGTGATTCTGTGACTCTGTGATTCTGTGACTCTGTGACTCTGTGACTCTGTGACTCTGTGATTCTGTGACTCTGTGACTCTGTGACTCTGTGATTCTGTGACTCTGTGACTCTGTGACTCTGTGTTTCTGTGATTCTGTGACTCTGTGATTCTGTGACTCTGTGACTCTGTGACTCTGTGATTCTGTGATTCTGTGATTCTGTGACTCTGTGATTCTGTGATTCTGTGATTCTGTGACTCTGTGACTCTGTGTTTCTGTGATTCTGTGACTCTGTGATTCTGTGATTCTGTGACTCTGTGATTCTGTGATTCTGTGACTCTGTGACTCTGTGATTCTGTGACTCTGTGACTCTGTGACTCTGTGACTCTGTGACTCTGTGACTCTGTGATTCTGTGACTCTGTGACTCTGTGATTCTGTGACTCTGTGACTCTGTGATTCTGTGACTCTGTGATTCTGTGACTCTGTGACTCTGTGACTCTGTGATTCTGTGATTCTGTGATTCTGTGATTCTGTGATTCTGTGATTCTGTGACTCTGTGATTCTGTGATTCTGTGATTCTGTGACTCTGTGACTCTGTGATTCTGTGACTCTGTGATTCTGTGACTCTGTGACTCTGTGATTCTGTGACTCTGTGATTCTGTGACTCTGTGACTCTGTGATTCTGTGATTCTGTGACTCTGTGACTCTGTGATTCTGTGACTCTGTGATTCTGTGACTCTGTGACTCTGTGACTCTGTGACTCTGTGACTCTGTGACTCTGTGATTCTGTGACTCTGTGACTCTGTGACTCTGTGATTCTGTGACTCTGTGACTCTGTGATTCTGTGATTCTGTGACTCTGTGATTCTGTGACTCTGTGATTCTGTGACTCTGTGATTCTGTGACTCTGTGACTCTGTGACTCTGTGATTCTGTGACTCTGTGACTCTGTGATTCTGTGACTCTGTGATTCTGTGACTCTGTGACTCTGTGACTCTGTGACTCTGTGATTCTGTGACTCTGTGACTCTGTGATTCTGTGACTCTGTGACTCTGTGATTCTGTGATTCTGTGACTCTGTGACTCTGTGACTCTGTGATTCTGTGATTCTGTGATTCTGTGATTCTGTGACTCTGTGATTCTGTGATTCTGTGATTCTGTGACTCTGTGACTCTGTGACTCTGTGACTCTGTGATTCTGTGACTCTGTGACTCTGTGACTCTGTGACTCTGTGATTCTGTGACTCTGTGATTCTGTGACTCTGTGACTCTGTGACTCTGTGACTCTGTGACTCTGTGATTCTGTGACTCTGTGATTCTGTGACTCTGATCTGTGATTCTGTGACTCTGTGACTCTGTGATTCTGTGACTCTGTGATTCTGTGACTCTGTGACTCTGTGATTCTGTGACTCTGTGACTCTGTGACTCTGTGACTCTGTGATTCTGTGACTCTGTGACTCTGTGACTCTGTGACTCTGTGATTCTGTGACTCTGTGATTCTGTGACTCTGTGACTCTGTGATTCTGTGATTCTGTGACTCTGTGATTCTGTGACTCTGTGATTCTGTGACTCTGTGACTCTGTGACTCTGTGACTCTGTGACTCTGTGACTCTGTGATTCTGTGACTCTGTGATTCTGTGACTCTGTGACTCTGTGATTCTGTGATTCTGTGACTCTGTGATTCTGTGACTCTGTGACTTCTGTGACTCTGTGACTCTGTGACTCTGTGACTCTGTGATTCTGTGACTCTGTGATTCTGTGACTCTGTGACTCTGTGATTCTGTGACTCTGTGACTCTGTGACTCTGTGATTCTGTGACTCTGTGATTCTGTGACTCTGTGACTCTGTGACTCTGTGACTCTGTGACTCTGTGATTCTGTGATTCTGTGACTCTGTGACTCTGTGATTCTGTGATTCTGTGATTCTGTGACTCTGTGACTCTGTGACTCTGTGATTCTGTGATTCTGTGACTCTGTGACTCTGTGATTCTGTGACTCTGTGACTCTGTGATTCTGTGACTCTGTGATTCTGTGATTCTGTGACTCTGTGATTCTGTGACTCTGTGATTCTGTGATTCTGTGATTCTGTGATTCTGTGATTCTGTGACTCTGTGATTCTGTGACTCTGTGATTCTGTGATTCTGTGACTCTGTGATTCTGTGACTCTGTGATTCTGTGACTCTGTGACTCTGTGACTCTGTGACTCTGTGATTCTGTGATTCTGTGACTCTGTGACTCTGTGACTCTGTGACTCTGTGAGTCTGTGATTCTGTGATTCTGTGATTCTGTGATTCTGTGACTCTGTGACTCTGTGATTCTGTGACTCTGTGACTCTGTGACTCTGTGACTCTGTGATTCTGTGATTCTGTGACTCTGTGACTCTGTGATTCTGTGACTCTGTGACTCTGTGATTCTGTGACTCTGTGATTCTGTGACTCTGTGACTCTGTGATTCTGTGATTCTGTGACTCTGTGACTCTGTGATTCTGTGATTCTGTGACTCTGTGACTCTGTGATTCTGTGATTCTGTGACTCTGTGATTCTGTGATTCTGTGACTCTGTGACTCTGTGATTCTGTGACTCTGTGACTCTGTGATTCTGTGATTCTGTGACTCTGTGACTCTGTGACTCTGTGACTCTGTGATTCTGTGACTCTGTGACTCTGTGATTCTGTGACTCTGTGACTCTGTGATTCTGTGACTCTGTGACTCTGTGACTCTGTGACTCTGTGATTCTGTGACTCTGTGACTCTGTGATTCTGTGACTCTGTGATTCTGTGACTCTGTGACTCTGTGATTCTGTGACTCTGTGATTCTGTGATTCTGTGACTCTGTGACTCTGTGATTCTGTGACTCTGTGACTTCTGTGACTCTGTGACTCTGTGATTCTGTGACTCTGTGACTCTGTGACTCTGTGACTCTGTGACTCTGTGATTCTGTGACTCTGTGACTCTGTGATTCTGTGACTCTGTGACTCTGTGATTCTGTGACTCTGTGATTCTGTGATTCTGTGACTCTGTGATTCTGTGACTCTGTGACTCTGTGATTCTGTGATTCTGTGACTCTGTGACTCTGTGATTCTGTGACTCTGTGACTCTGTGATTCTGTGACTCTGTGACTCTGTGACTCTGTGATTCTGTGACTCTGTGATTCTGTGATTCTGTGACTCTGTGATTCTGTGACTCTGTGATTCTGTGACTCTGTGATTCTGTGACTCTGTGACTCTGTGATTCTGTGACTCTGTGATTCTGTGACTCTGTGACTCTGTGATTCTGTGACTCTGTGATTCTGTGACTCTGTGACTCTGTGATTCTGTGACTCTGTGACTCTGTGATTCTGTGACTCTGTGACTCTGTGATTCTGTGATCTGTGACTCTGTGACTCTGTGATTCTGTGATTCTGTGATTCTGTGACTCTGTGACTCTGTGACTCTGTGACTCTGTGATTCTGTGACTCTGTGACTCTGTGACTCTGTGACTCTGTGATTCTGTGACTCTGTGATTCTGTGACTCTGTGACTCTGTGATTCTGTGACTCTGTGACTCTGTGATTCTGTGACTCTGTGATTCTGTGACTCTGTGATTCTGTGACTCTGTGACTCTGTGATTCTGTGACTCTGTGATTCTGTGACTCTGTGATTCTGTGACTCTGTGACTCTGTGACTCTGTGACTCTGTGATCTGTGACTCTGTGATTCTGTGACTCTGTGACTCTGTGACTCTGTGATTCTGTGACTCTGTGATTCTGTGACTCTGTGACTCTGTGATTCTGTGATTCTGTGACTCTGTGATTCTGTGACTCTGTGACTCTGTGACTCTGTGATTCTGTGACTCTGTGATTCTGTGACTCTGTGACTCTGTGATTCTGTGACTCTGTGATTCTGTGACTCTGTGACTCTGTGATTCTGTGATTCTGTGACTCTGTGATTCTGTGACTCTGTGACTCTGTGACTCTGTGATTCTGTGATTCTGTGACTCTGTGATCTGTGACTCTGTGACTCTGTGATTCTGTGACTCTGTGACTCTGTGACTCTGTGATTCTGTGACTCTGTGACTCTGTGATTCTGTGACTCTGTGACTCTGTGATTCTGTGACTCTGTGATTCTGTGACTCTGTGACTCTGTGACTCTGTGATTCTGTGACTCTGTGACTCTGTGATTCTGTGATTCTGTGACTCTGTGATTCTGTGACTCTGTGATTCTGTGATTCTGTGATTCTGTGACTCTGTGACTCTGTGACTCTGTGACTCTGTGACTCTGTGACTCTGTGATTCTGTGACTCTGTGACTCTGTGACTCTGTGATTCTGTGACTCTGTGACTCTGTGACTCTGTGATTCTGTGACTCTGTGATTCTGTGACTCTGTGACTCTGTGATTCTGTGACTCTGTGATTCTGTGACTCTGTGACTCTGTGATTCTGTGACTCTGTGATTCTGTGACTCTGTGACTCTGTGACTCTGTGATTCTGTGATTCTGTGACTCTGTGACTCTGTGACTCTGTGACTCTGTGATTCTGTGACTCTGTGATTCTGTGACTCTGTGATTCTGTGACTCTGTGATTCTGTGACTCTGTGACTCTGTGACTCTGTGATTCTGTGATTCTGTGACTCTGTGACTCTGTGATTCTGTGACTCTGTGATTCTGTGACTCTGTGATTCTGTGACTCTGTGATTCTGTGATTCTGTGACTCTGTGATTCTGTGACTCTGTGATTCTGTGACTCTGTGACTCTGTGACTCTGTGATTCTGTGATTCTGTGATTCTGTGACTCTGTGACTCTGTGATTCTGTGACTCTGTGATTCTGTGACTCTGTGATTCTGTGACTCTGTGACTCTGTGACTGTGATTCTGTGATTCTGTGACTCTGTGATTCTGTGACTGTGACTCTGTGATTCTGTGACTCTGTGATTCTGTGACTCTGTGACTCTGTGATTCTGTGATTCTTTGACTCTGTGACTCTGTGACTGTGATTCTGTGATTCTGTGATTCTGTGATTCTGTGACTCTGTGATTCTGTGATTCTGTGATTCTGTGATTCTGTGATTCTGTGACTCTGTGATTCTGTGACTCTGTGACTCTGTGATTCTGTGACTCTGTGATTCTGTGACTCTGTGACTCTGTGATTCTGTGACTCTGTGATTCTGTGACTCTGTGACTCTGTGACTCTGTGATTCTGTGATTCTGTGACTCTGTGACTCTGTGACTCTGTGATTCTGTGATTCTGTGACTCTGTGATTCTGTGACTCTGTGACTCTGTGATTCTGTGACTCTGTGATTCTGTGACTCTGTGACTCTGTGACTCTGTGATTCTGTGACTCTGTGATTCTGTGACTCTGTGACTCTGTGATTCTGTGACTCTGTGACTCTGTGATTCTGTGACTCTGTGACTCTGTGACTCTGTGATTCTGTGACTCTGTGATTCTGTGACTCTGTGATTCTGTGACTCTGTGATTCTGTGACTCTGTGATTCTGTGACTCTGTGACTCTGTGATTCTGTGACTCTGTGACTCTGTGATTCTGTGACTCTGTGATTCTGTGACTCTGTGATTCTGTGACTCTGTGACTCTGTGATTCTGTGACTCTGTGATTCTGTGACTCTGTGATTCTGTGACTCTGTGACTCTGTGACTCTGTGACTCTGTGACTCTGTGATTCTGTGACTCTGTGATTCTGTGACTCTGTGACTCTGTGATTCTGTGACTCTGTGACTCTGTGACTCTGTGACTCTGTGATTCTGTGATTCTGTGACTCTGTGACTCTGTGATTCTGTGATTCTGTGACTCTGTGACTCTGTGACTCTGTGACTCCGTGATTCTGTGACTCTGTGATTCTGTGACTCTGTGATTCTGTGACTCTGTGATTCTGTGATTCTGTGACTCTGTGATTCTGTGACTCTGTGATTCTGTGATTCTGTGACTCTGTGACTCTGTGACTCTGTGACTCTGTGATTCTGTGACTCTGTGATTCTGTGACTCTGTGATCTGTGATCTGTGATTCTGTGACTCTGTGACTCTGTGATTCTGTGATTCTGTGACTCTGTGATTCTGTGACTCTGTGACTCTGTGACTCTGTGATTCTGTGACTCTGTGATTCTGTGACTCTGTGACTCTGTGATTCTGTGATTCTGTGATCTGTGACTCTGTGATTCTGTGACTCTGTGACTCTGTGATTCTGTGATTCTGTGACTCTGTGACTCTGTGACTCTGTGACTCTGTGACTCTGTGATTCTGTGACTCTGTGATTCTGTGACTCTGTGACTCTGTGATTCTGTGACTCTGTGACTCTGTGATTCTGTGACTCTGTGACTCTGTGATTCTGTGATTCTGTGACTCTGTGATTCTGTGACTCTGTGACTCTGTGACTCTGTGATTCTGTGACTCTGTGACTCTGTGATTCTGTGATTCTGTGACTCTGTGACTCTGTGATTCTGTGATTCTGTGACTCTGTGATTCTGTGACTCTGTGATTCTGTGACTCTGTGATTCTGTGATTCTGTGACTCTGTGACTCTGTGATCTGTGACTCTGTGATTCTGTGACTCTGTGACTCTGTGATTCTGTGACTCTGTGATTCTGTGACTCTGTGATTCTGTGACTCTGTGACTCTGTGATTCTGTGACTCTGTGACTCTGTGACTCTGTGATTCTGTGACTCTGTGATTCTGTGACTCTGTGACTCTGTGATTCTGTGACTCTGTGATTCTGTGACTCTGTGACTCTGTGATTCTGTGATTCTGTGATTCTGTGACTCTGTGATTCTGTGACTCTGTGACTCTGTGATTCTGTGACTCTGTGATTCTGTGACTCTGTGACTCTGTGACTCTGTGACTCTGTGACTCTGTGACTCTGTGATTCTGTGACTCTGTGACTCTGTGATTCTGTGACTCTGTGACTCTGTGACTCTGTGATTCTGTGACTCTGTGACTCTGTGATTCTGTGATTCTGTGATTCTGTGACTCTGTGATTCTGTGACTCTGTGACTCTGTGATTCTGTGACTCTGTGATTCTGTGACTCTGTGATTCTGTGACTCTGTGACTCTGTGATTCTGTGACTCTGTGATTCTGTGACTCTGTGACTCTGTGACTCTGTGATTCTGTGACTCTGTGACTCTGTGATTCTGTGATTCTGTGATTCTGTGATTCTGTGACTCTGTGACTCTGTGACTCTGTGATTCTGTGACTCTGTGATTCTGTGACTCTGTGACTCTGTGATTCTGTGACTCTGTGACTCTGTGATTCTGTGACTCTGTGACTCTGTGATTCTGTGACTCTGTGATTCTGTGACTCTGTGATTCTGTGACTCTGTGATTCTGTGATTCTGTGACTCTGTGATTCTGTGACTCTGTGACTCTGTGATTCTGTGACTCTGTGACTCTGTGATTCTGTGACTCTGTGACTCTGTGATTCTGTGACTCTGTGATTCTGTGATTCTGTGACTCTGTGACTCTGTGACTCTGTGATTCTGTGACTCTGTGACTCTGTGACTCTGTGACTCTGTGATTCTGTGATTCTGTGACTCTGTGACTCTGTGATTCTGTGACTCTGTGATTCTGTGACTCTGTGACTCTGTGATTCTGTGACTCTGTGACTCTGTGATTCTGTGACTCTGTGATTCTGTGACTCTGTGACTCTGTGATTCTGTGACTCTGTGACTCTGTGATTCTGTGACTCTGTGATTCTGTGATTCTGTGACTCTGTGATTCTGTGACTCTGTGACTCTGTGATTCTGTGATTCTGTGACTCTGTGATTCTGTGACTCTGTGACTCTGTGACTCTGTGATTCTGTGACTCTGTGATTCTGTGATTCTGTGACTCTGTGATTCTGTGACTCTGTGATTCTGTGATTCTGTGATTCTGTGACTCTGTGACTCTGTGATTCTGTGATCCTGTGACTCTGTGATTCTGTGATCTGTGATCTGTGATTCTGTGATTCTGTGATTCTGTGACTC
The DNA here is from genome assembly GCF_027791375.1 of Indicator indicator. NCBI lineage: Eukaryota > Metazoa > Chordata > Aves > Piciformes > Indicatoridae > Indicator > Indicator indicator. The sequence continues at coordinate 47,536,178 of NC_072012.1, read as the reverse complement.
TGTGATTCTGTGATTCTGTGATCCTGTGACTCTGTGATTCTGTGACTCTGTGATTCTGTGACTCTGTGATTCTGTGATCCTGTGATTCTGTGATCCTGTGATTCTGTGACTCTGTGATTCTGTGACTCTGTGATTCTGTGATTCTGTGACTCTGTGATTCTGTGATTCTGTGACTCTGTGACTCTGTGACTCTGTGACTCTGTGACTCTGTGATTCTGTGATTCTGTGATCCTGTGACTCTGTGACTCTGTGATTCTGTGACTCTGTGACTCTGTGACTCTGTGACTCTGTGACTCTGTGACTCTGTGACTCTGTGACTCTGTGATTCTGTGATTTTGTGACTCTGTGACTCTGTGATTCTGTGACTTTGTGACTCTGTGATTCTGTGACTCTGTGATTCTGTGATTCTGTGACTCTGTGATTCTGTGACTCTGTGACTCTGTGACTCTGTGACTGTGACTCTGTGATTCTGTGATTCTGTGACTCTGTGATTTTGTGACTCTGTGACTGTGATTCTGTGATTCTGTGATTCTGTGACTCTGTGACTCTGTGACTCTGTGATTCTGTGACTCTGTGATTCTGTGACTCTGTGACTCTGTGACTCTGTGATTCTGTGACTCTGTGACTCTGTGATTCTGTGACTGTGACTCTGTGATTCTGTGACTCTGTGACTCTGTGATTCTGTGATTCTGTGATTCTGTGACTCTGTGACTCTGTGATTCTGTGACTGTGACTCTGTGATTCTGTGATTCTGTGATTCTGTGATTCTGTGATTCTGTGATTCTGTGACTCTGTGGTTCTGTGATTCTGTGATTCTGTGACTCTGTGACTCTGTGATTCTGTGATTCTGTGATTCTGTGACTCTGTGACTCTGTGATTCTGTGACTCTGTGACTCTGTGACTCTGTGACTCTGTGATTCTGTGACTCTGTGATTCTGTGACTCTCTGACTCTGTGATTCTGTGATTCTGTGATTCTGTGACTCTGTGATTCTGTGATTCTGTGACTCTGTGACTCTGTGACTCTGTGACTCTGTGATTCTGTGACTCTGTGACTCTGTGACTCTGTGATTCTGTGACTGTGATTCTGTGACTCTCTGACTCTGTGATTCTGTGATTCTGTGATTCTGTGACTCTGTGATTCTGTGACTCTGTGATTCTGTGACTCTGTGACTCTGTGATTCTGTGACTCTGTGACTCTGTGATTCTGTGACTCTGATTCTGTGATTCTGTGATTCTGTGACTCTGTGACTCTGTGACTCTGTGACTCTGTGATTCTGTGACTGTGACTCTGTGATTCTGTGACTCTGTGACTCTGTGATTCTGTGACTGTGACTCTGTGATTCTGTGACTGTGACTCTGTGATTCTGTGACTCTGTGATTCTGTGAGTCTGTGATTCTGTGATTCTGTGACTCTGTGACTCTGTGACTCTGTGATTCTGTGATTCTGTGATTCTGTGATTCTGTTATTCTGTGATCCTGTGACTCTGTGATTCTATGATTCTGTGACTCTGTGATTCTGTGACTGTGACTCTGTGATTCTGTGATTCTGTGATTCTGTGATTCTGTGATTCTGTGATCCTGTGACTCTGTGATTCTGTGATTCTGTGACTCTGTGACTCTGTGGCTGTGATTCTGTGACTCTGTGATTCTGTGACTGTGACTCTGTGATTCTGTGATTCTGTGACTCTGATTCTGTGATTCTGTGATTCTGTGGCTCTGTGGCTCAGTGACTCTGTGATTCTGTGATTCTGTGATTCTGTGACTCTGTGACTCTGTGACTCTGTGACTCTGTGATTCTGTGATTCTGTGATTCTGTGACTCTGTGAATCTGTGACTCTGTGATTCTGTGACTCTGTGAATCTGTGACTCTGTGATTCTGTGACTCTGTGATTCTGTGACTCTGTGATTCTGTGACTCTGATTCTGTGATTCTGTGATTCTGTGATTCTGTGACTCTGTGACTCTGTGATTCTGTGATTCCATGCTCTTCAGCCCTGGCCCACAGGTAGCAGCCCTGCCCTTGTCTCTGTGCATGGTGAAGCACACACACTAAGGCTTGCAGAGCAGCCTCCTTCCTCTAAAGTGGGCACTCAGCCCTTGCCTCACATTTTATCTTCTCCAAGGGATAGGGAAGCCAGCAGCACAAGGACTGCTATGTCCTGAGAGTCTGTGCAGCTCACCAGGGGCTGCCTGCCAGCTTCCTTAAGCTCTCTATTCCCACTCAGTCTATCTGATACTCTTGCCCAAAGGAAAAGCAAGCTGGTTCTTCTGTTTGGCTGTCAGACGTGGTCCCTTGAACACAGGTTCCACAGGTCATTCAAAAGCCATTCTGCATAATGTCACCTTTACTGCTAGGATATTATGGGCAGGAGCACTTCACTCTCCTGACTACACCCTGCTTAGAGAGGAAGCAGTCACTTGGGTGGTGTGATTACAGGACTGCTTTTGATGGGCTTTAGTGTACATGGGAGAAGATACCTTCTATCAGTGAGAGCATTAAGCTAGAAAGATTTATCATGCACAGAGAATTTCTTTCAGTAGTAGAAACTTATAAGCCTCCATTTCCCTGCACAAGTTGATTTGTGCATGCCCTTGGAACCAGCTTGTCTTTCTGTTTCCTCTCTTTCTGCTTTGAAGTACAAAGCAGTGGATTTTGCTTTGTTTTGGTTGTTTGGTATATACCTAACAGACCAGGAGGAAGCAGGACACTGGGGAAATTCATATGTTCATCACCATGTCTTCCTGCAGGTCCTCTTCTTCCTCTTGCATGCTGCATTTTCATGACTATGTCTGTCTGGGGATAATTACATACCACTAGGAAGCAACTTGCCACCAAAAGAAGTATTTCCCTGCTGTTCCTTACTCCCTCCCCCACCTCCTCCCCCACCTCCCGTCTCCATTTGTCACTTCTTTGAATCACAGAAACATTCAGGTTGGAAAAGCCCCTCAGGATCACCAAGGCCAACCCAGAACCCTACTCTGCAAGGCTCACCCCTAAACCACAGCCCCAAGCACCACAGCCAAACCATCTTCAAACAGAGCCAGGCTTGGGGACTCCACCACCTCCCTGGGCAGCACATTCCAATCCCTGACCACTCTTGCCCTGAAGAAAACTTTTCTTAATGTCCAGTCTAAACCTACCCAGTGGCAGCTTGAGGCCATTCCCTCTTGTTCTATCACTAATTACCTGTGAGAAGAGACCAGCACCAACCTCTCCACGGTGTTCCTTCAGGTAGTTGTAGACAGCAATGAGGTCTTCCCTCAGCCTGCTCTTTTTCAAACTAAACAGCCCCAGCTCCTTCAGTTTGAAAAAGAGGAGGCTGAGGGGAGACCTTATTGCTGTCTACAACTGCCTGCTTGAAGCACTGAACACCCCTGACTCCTAGTTCTCATGCTAGTGGCTGGTGATAACTTCTAGTACATTTGTATTTTTGTTTCATTTACTCATGTTCAGAAATATTACTTCCCTTCTTCCCTCTGATTTGAAGCACCATTAACTACCACAAGCTTCAAGCTGGCCCTTCTGTCCTGCACACTGAAACAATTTTCTTCATCACTCAGAGCAGAGATAGCAGAGAGAGTGATGAAAGCAGTCAGGGACCTGCTCCTTTTGCACACTAAAATGCAGCTTGTCTTTTTCCAATATAGTGAATCTCTCAAAGTTTGTTTTTCTATAAGCTAAAAGAAGTATTTAACCACAGAATTGTCAGGGTTGGAAGGCACCTCAGGGATCATCCAGTTCCAACTCTCCTGCCATGGGCAGGGACAACTCACATTACATCAGGTTGTCCAGAGCCACACCCAGCCTGGCCTTCAAAACCTCCAGGGATGAGGCTTCCACCACCTCCCTGGGCAACCTGTGCCAGTGTCTCACCACCCTCATAGTGAAGAATTTCTTCCTAATGTCTAATCTAAATCTGCCCTCATCTAGCTTGGATCCATTTCCCTCAGTCCCATCACTACTTGACACCCTAAAAAGTCCCTCCCCAGCTTTCTTGTAGCCCCCTTCAGATACTGGCAGGCCACAATAAGGTCGCCTTACTGAACAACCCCAACTCTCTCAGTTTGCCTCCATGTAATGTAGGAAACAAATTACCACATATAATTCAGTAACATCTGCAAGCAGAAATAAAAAACACATATTTTGTTTTAACTCAGTTCCTTTCAGTGTTAGGTCAAAGGCTGGACTAGAGAAATTCTGAACATTAAGCCCATAACCCTTGGAACACCATCTTGTCTCAGCTTTTCCTCTCTCTATTTATTTTCTTCTGATGCTTTTTTGGCAGCCTTTGCAGTGTTTTCCCCTCAAATGACACTGCAACTCCAAGCATCTTGTGGGGAGAAGGGAAACCTTTCCAAATACAGTTCTAACCTACTCTGAACAGACCCCCCTGAGCTCTTCCTTATTAATTTCTGCTTTGCCAAAAGGTCTCTTCTCCATGCCCTTGGGCAGATTATTAATAGGCATGATAACAAATTTATAATCCCACTCTAATTATTTTCTCCTTCCAGGCAAAGGAAGGGGAGAGGGTTATTCATCTTCAAACAGTAACTGTCAGCCCTCCTCCTATCAGGGTAATTGGGCTGTGGTAATATCTGACTGGATATCCTGCCCAGAGGTGGCTTAAAATGTCAAATGTCATGATTTTTTTTTCACTTAAAGCTGGAATGTCAGCCTTCCCATGTAAATTATGGCAGTTGCTCTTGTGTCTTTAACATGTATTCTTGGATAAATACCCACACAGCTGTCAAGAACAAGGGTGATGTGGTTTCACAGCCACAGAGGAAATAATCTTCTACCAACCCTTATCACTCTGGCCCTGTAGAAGCCTGTTGGTAGCTGGCCAGGCTTGAAGATGTCACCATCAGGTTTGCTACTTCCACTTAGCTCTGCAGAACCCTGCCTGGCATCTTTTCAAGACCAATCTTGGAAAGCACACAGAGAAATGCTTTCTTTCTGCATCCCTGTCCGTCCTCCTAACTACGCAGTGGCTGCCAGTTACAGTTACCACGACTCTTGCCCTTTGGTTCATTTTTCCCCCTCTCTCATCTTAAATATTGTTTTTCCCAGTCCAGAAGAGCTTGCCTCTGACTCTCCCAGCCCCAGCTGTGGCTTCAAGACAGGGGCTGGCATGGGGTGGCAGCAAACATGAATTTTTAGGATAAGAGAAAATGGCCGCGAGCTGCACCAGAAGAGGTTTAGATTGGATATTAGAAGAAACTCCTGCACTGAAAGGGTTATCAAACAGTGGAATAGGCTCCCCAGGGAGGTGGTTGAATCACTGGAGGTGTTTAGATGTGGTGTTAAGGGACATGGTTTAGAACCAGACACAGGAGGGAGTTTAGGCTTGATCTTAGAAAGAAGTTCTTCAGAGAAGGAGAGGTTGGCCATTGGAATGGGCTGCCCAGGGAGGTGGTGAGGTCGACATCCCTGGAAGTGTTTGAGAAAAGACTGAATGAGGCACACAGTGCCATGGTCTAGTTGATTAGATAGGGTTGGGTGATCAGTTGGACTTGGTGATCTTGGAGGTCTCTTCCAACCTGACTGATTCTGTGATTCTGTGGTAGAGTTCTAACTCTAATGGTTGGACTCGATGATCTGAAAGGTCTTTTGCAACCAAAATGATTCTGTGATTCTATTTATGACTCTGTGATTCCCAAGGCTCTGGATCCTCTGCCAGGAATAGCACCTCTGGTGTTGACAGCCAGCAAAACTAAGAGTCCTTGAGCTGAGCAAACAGATGAGCAGTGAACATGGTAGACAAAATAAGAAAGAAGGAGTGGTGACTGAAGAAGTGGAAAGGCCACTTCTGTAATGAGGCTGCCACAAGGAAGGAAAGAAGTTTTGGCTTGGCAGAGGTCATTTCTTGGATCTCTAGAGGGCATATAGCAAAAGGTCTCTTCCTTCAGGAGAGTGACCTTGGAAAGGATCCTGTGTGGTGAGGTCCTGAGAGGCAGCAATTGAGAGCAGGCACCTTCATGGATATTTAGGGGTGGCTTTGGGTTGAGCTCAGCAGCACTTTGGCTCTGCTGACACATGTGTAGAGCAGGATCTGGTGCTGCTCACCAAGTCTGGTACAGAGGGACAGATGACATTTTCACAGAATCACAGAAGCATAGAATGCATTGGGCTGGATGGGACCTCTAGAGCTCATCCAGTCCAACCCTTCACCAGTAAGCAGGGACATCCTCAACTGGATCAGGTTGCTCAGAGCCCCATCAAGCCTGACCTTGAACAACTCCAGGCGTGGAGTCTCCACCACCTCCCAGGGCAACCTGTTCCTGTGTTCCATTGCCCTCATAGTAAAGAACTTTTTCCTTATGCCTAACCTAAATCTACCCTTTTCTAGTTTAAAACCATTGCCCCTTGTCCTCTTGCTTAATTTTCTCTTCTTCAAAGAAAGGAGGCATCCTGAATATGAAAAAAGAAATCTTCTATGTTAGGACTGTGGACACTTGACATTAATTGGGGCAGGACAGTAAGCCACAGACTTAATTTCTCTTGCCAGAGGCCACTGCTAAATGATTTGGAAGCTTTGCATTTCATAACACCAAGAAGCATTTTGTACCTTACTCAGTGAAATAGCTTTCACAACATGAGTGTTTGTTGCTGTCAGTTTACTTTTTCTTTGACACAGGAGGGCCATACTTCTTGTTTCAAGTTGTCCTCTATTTTGCACCAGGGAAAGTCAAGCAAAAGGCAAATGCTGCAGTGACACTGGAACAGGTTGCCCAGGGAGGTGGTGGAAGTCTCATCCCTGGAGGTTTTTAAGGCCAGGGTGGATGTGGCTGTGAGCAACCTGATCTAGCATGAGGTGTCCCTGCCTATGGCAGGAGGGTTGGGACTAGATGATCCTTGAGGTCCCTTCCAACCCTAATGATTCTATGATTCTCTGACTTAATGGATATCATACATGTAGATTTTGATGGGAATGGAAAAGACATCTGCACCGTGCTGGGTCAAGCAGGACAGTTCTCAGCACTGACAGGGTGCCTCATGTTATCCCAGGTCTTTTGGACACGGCCCATTCATTATTTTGCCTGTATTCAACAAACTTCTGTTAATACTGTCCAAATAAATTCAGGGAGCTTTGGATGTAACCTAATATTAGATAGATATGGAGAGTTCCCTTTTTTTGCACTGGGGGAATCTGAGAGCTCTTTGTTACGACCTCAGAGAATTAAGGCTTCACAGTGCTTCTGTCTCATACCTGGAGGAATTATTTCCCATAAGCTGAAGGAGCAGAAAGATGGATGTCCCTTCCTCATGCTTAGGGCTGGGATAATGGATCCAGTGACTCAGAGGCTGGGGCTCCCACAAGAGTCTCCTTGTTCTCCTGTCTACCAGCTTTTGGGTGGCGACCAGCCCTGGGTAGCAGCCACCCTCTGATGCACCCTGAGAGATAGTGAGTGTGCTTGAGAGCCCCAGCCAAAGCCTGCCAGAGGGATCTGGAGAGAAAGAGGGGAGGCCAGGGAATGGTGGGGAGCTGCTGTGTTTTGTGAGTTGTTTTAAAGAAAGAATGCATTTTAATCCTACTGGCCTCTCGCCTGCTCGCTCCGCTCAAGTTAAAACACCCTCTCCAGAAAAGGGCTTTACACAGCCCAGCCAAGTTTCTGGGAGAGTGCAGACCCCAAACATCCATAATTCATGAGCAAAGAAGGGTGTGGATACTTTGTGGGAAGCAGACCCTCTGTGAATAAGGTCATTTTCACTTGCTGATTGTGTCGTGTAAACAATATGCTTTTAGGATTCGGGGGGACAGAGCTGCACGTCCAGCAAAGTCAAACTCTTGATTGGTAACGCTGGGAGGAAATTAGATTAAGCTGCAGGCTCTGAGCTAACAATAAATCACAGGATCACAGAATCAATAAGGTTGGAAAAGACCTCAAGGATCATCAAAGTCCAACCTGTCACCCAAGACCTCATGACCACTGAACCATCTCACCAAGTGCCACGTCCAATGCCCTCTTAAACACCTCCAGGGATGGTGACTCCACCACCTCCCTGGGCAGCACATTCCAATGCTAACAACTCTCTCCATGAAGAACTTTCTCCTCACCTCCAGCCTAAACCTCCCCTGGTGCAGCTTGAGACTGTGTCCTCTTGTTCTGCTGCTGGTTGCCTGGGAGAAGAGACCAAACCCCTCCTGGCTACAACCTCCCTTCAGGTAGTTGTAGACAGCAATGAGGTCTCCCCTGAGCCTCCTCTTCTCCAGGCTAAACACCCCCAGCTCCCTCAGCCTCTCCTCACAGGGCTGTGCTCCAGACCCCTCCCCAGTTTTGTTGCCCTTCTCTGGACACATTCAAGTCTCTCAATGTCCTTCTTAAATTGAGGAGCCCAGAACTGGACACAGTACTCAAGGTGTGACCTAAGCAGTGCTGAGCACAGGGCAGAATGAGTTCCCTGCTCCTGCTGGCCACACTACTGCTGATGCAGGCCAGGATGCCATTGGCCTTCTTGGCCACCTGGGTACACTGCTGGCTCATGTTCAGCTGCTGTCAACCAGCACCCCCAGGTCCCTCTCTGCCTGGCTGCTCTCCAGCCACTCTGTCCCCAGCCTGTAGCACTGCATGGGGTTGTTGTGGCCAATGTGTAGAACCTGGCACTCAGAGAGTTAAATCTCATGCCCTTGGACTCTGCCCATCTGTCCAGCCTGGCAAGGTCCCTCTGCAGAGCCCTCCTACCCTCTAACAGATCAGCAACTGCAAAGTATGCTGCAGTCACACCTTCAAAGCTCCAAGTGTTGGTTCCACAAAAGCACACGAATGTGAAAATTTTACCCTAATTCTGCTTGTCATTTAAATCTCAAACTGCCATTCCCAAGGCTTATTTCTCATCTCTGACCTAAACCTAAAGATGACAGGGTCTGTGACCACTGAAACTCCACCCTTCATGTCTCTCCTCCTGCCATTCTCAGCAGATGCCTCTGACACATGGAACCCAAGAAGGAGACATCTCCCTGTAACTTTTGTCCCAGGATGTGGGAGGCTGTATGTTGGGCACAACAATCTGTCCTTGCAGAACTCACCCCACAGGTCTGGCCTCAGGCTACAAGCATCTGGGTTTCAAACTGGAGTTTCAAGCATCTCAGCAATACTGGTAGCATGCAGAGGACTTTGGTGAATTCAGGTGACTGCCTTCTTCTGGGAAGGAAGAATAAACTGCAACAGCACAGGTTAGGAGGTGATCTGCTGGAGAGCAGCCCTGTGGAGAAGGACCTGGGAGTGCTGGTGGACAACAAGTTCTGCATGGGACAGCAATGTGCCCTGGTAGCCAAGAAGGCCAAAGGGGTCCAGGGGTGCATTCAGAGGAGTGTGTCCAGCAGATCCAGCGAGGTTCTCCTCCCCCTCCACTCTGCCCTGGTGAAACCTCACCTGGAATATTGCATCCAGTTGTGGGCTCCCCAGTTCAAGAGGGACAGGGATCTGCTGGAGATAGTCCAAGGGAGGGCTGCAAGGATGATGAAGGCACTGGAGCACTGCCTGGTGAGGAGCCCTGGGGCTGTTCAGTCTGGAGAGGAGAAAACTGAGAAGGGATTTAATCAATGTCTATCAATATCTGAGGGCTGGGGGTCAGCAAGGAAGGGACAGGGACAGCCTCTGCTCACTTGTGCCCTGGGATAGGACAATAGGTAATGGATACAAACTCCAGCACAGGAGGTTCCACCTCAACATGAGGAAGAAATTCTTCACTGTGAGGGCCACAGAACACTGGAACAGGCTGCCCAGAGAGGTTGTGGAGTCTCCTTCTCTGGAGCCTTTCCAGCCCTGTCTGGATGTGTTCCTGTGTGCCCTGTGCTGGATTCTATGGTCCTGCTCTGGCAGGGGGGTTGGACTGGAAGATCTCCAGAGGTTCCTTCCAACTCACATCCTGTGATCCTCTGCCATTCCATGGATCAAATGCTGACATAGCTGAGAGGCAGCAATCTCCCATGATGTTTCAGTGGCAAAATATTTGCACATCCTCTTTCCTTACTATCCATATCATGGTTGATCAGAAACAAATACAGAAGCAGCTTTATTTTATACTTCAGGGTCTGATCTGTGCCTCTCCAAGAAGAGCCAGGTTTTTCTGCAGAGCCAGTTGTATTAGGCATTTGGGAATACCCTTAGGTCTCCCTAGCTAGTATATGACTTGTGATGGTTTTAAGACTGTCTTTTTAATTTTTCTTCACAAAATCCCACTGAGAAATGCTGAAGCCCCACCTGAAAATGCCTTGTTGATTGTGAATGTAAACCCACTGGCTGGCTCATGTGCACGTGGCTATGAACAAATCATCTACTGAAACCCTGACAGACTGTCAAGATTGCCTCCCAGAGACTGTCAGACCAGTGCTTAAAGCCCCATGTGTCGTTCCATGGTCATTTTGCACCAGCCTCAGCTGCTGAGCTGCCCAGCCAGTGACTGCAGGTGCTGCCAGGGGGGTTGGTCCCAGGAATAGACACCCAAGGTGCATGTCCCCTCCTGACAGTGTGGCCTGGTTTGTGTTAGAACAGAACTAACTCTGTCAAGTGATTTTTGCTTTTCAGCTCAGGTTTTCCCAAGTAACTGCACCTTCTGAAATCAACAATAGCTCTCTGCAGGCAGCATCTGCCTCTACTGCTGATAGCACTCGATGTTTCCAGTTAGTACCAAGGGTTATCATATGAGGAGAGCCTGAGGGAGCTGAGGGCTCTTGAGCTTGGAGAGGAGGAGCCTGAGAGGTGACCTCATGAATGTTTATAAAGATGTTCAGGGTGAGTGCCAAGAGGATGGAGCCAGGCTCTGCTGGGTGATGCCCAATGACAGCACAAGGGGCAGTGGTGGAAGTTGAGGCATAGGAAGTTCCATGGAAACAGGAGGAAAATCTTTTCCCTGTGAGGGTGACAGAACACTGGAACAGGCTGTCCGGGGGGGTTGTGGAGTCTCCCTCTCTGGAGATGCTCAAAACCCCTATGGATGTGTTTCTGTGTGATCTGCTCTTGGTGCTCCTGCTCTGGCAGGAGGGTTGGACTGGATGATCTCTCAAGGTCCCTTCTAACCCCTAACATTCTGTGATTCTGTGATTGGCATGCAGACCAAGGTCACTGCTAGATCTTGTGTCTGCATTGAGGGTGCAGAGTAAAATCCTACACCTACAGGGAGAAGTGGACAGTTCAGGTGACCCTAAACTAACCCAGATATTCTACTTCATGTATGTCACATTCAGTATAAAGCTGAGGAATTGTGAGGGTCAATCTCTCACTCCTTCAATGGCTGGCAAGAGCTTCAATGAAATAATTATAATAAAAAGCAATACATACAAATCTATACAAAAGTAATGCTGAACCCAACCCCTTCCCCTGATTCCAGTGATGTCACAGTCACCACTGATGCTGTGGCAGAAGTCCCAAACTGGACTCAGTGGTGGAAGGGGAAACAGATAGATGTCCATAAATGTCTGAGGGCTGGGTGTCAGGAAGGAAGGGACAGCCTCTGCTCACTTGTGCCCTGGGATAGGACAAGGGACAATGCATGGAAACTACTTTGGAGATATTCCACCTCAAGATGAGCAAGAACTTCTCAACTGTAAGGATGACAGCACTGCAACAGGCTGCCCAGAGAGGTTGTGGAGTTTCCTTTTCTGAAGACTTTCCAGCTCCATCTGGATGTGTTCCTGTGCATCCTATGCTAGATTCTATGGTCCTGCTCTGGCAGGAGGGTTGGACTTGATGATCTGCAGAGGTTCCTTCCAACCCCCTAACACCCTGTGATCCTGTGAGATTACATCCACCTGAGAAGATTAACCAAGTCCTGTAAGAGCCAACAGCTGTTTATTCCAGCAGAACAGGATAGTTGGCTTTTGCTCTCTCCAGGCTGAAGCCACTGAATTCACCAACAAAATCCTGAGTGATAAACTGAAACAGAAGAGAGCAAGGAAAAGAAAACCCCTATGCTTCACACAGACATTCACATCAGTGGCAGAAGTGGTGATTTAAATCAAGCTTGATGCCTGCAGTGCCTTATTACACACTGGCTAATGCAGAAACAAGGAGGGAGAGAGACAGAAATAAGGTGCCCAGTTCATTGGCCCAGCTGCAGGGAAAGGTCTCCCCCACCACCACCACCTCAGGGAACAGGAAATTCATTTTTAAGATCATGTTGGGGATCATTCCACTGCTTTTAACTCCAGCCCTTTGGGTATTTAAACTGTTCCTAGACTGGACATTAAATCTGATGTGGAAAAGACACATCTGAAGTTTTCAGGTGGTAGACAAGAAGTGTCTGAGTTGGTCACAAGGTAGGGCATATAGGTTGTCCCTGGAAACGTGTATATCCAGGCACCAACACTAAACAGGCCTGCACAAATGTGGGAATTGTATGGAGTGGCTTATTTTGCAGTCAGAAGTGTGACATTTCCAGCTGGCCTCAGTAAGAGTATGCTCTGTAAGTGTATTGCAGAGGTTTGGGACCCTGAGCTGTGCTCAGCATGGTGTATGGGGTCATAAGTAGAAAGTTGGCTCTCAATCCTTATGGCTTGGCCTGACCTAGAACTGACTTAGCCCTAATGAAACTCAGGATGTTGTGAGCATCCCAGCTCCGTGGTCCCCTCACCAGCACTTGATAATCTGTGCTCTGTGCAGGGGGGAGGAGGGGAGGCTCAGCCAGAAGTCCATACAGGAGGGAGCCAGAATGCCTGCATCTTACTGCTTCAGAAATTTGATTTAGTCTCAGCTTCTCCAACTATTACTTTTATAGCTCAAATCCCCAAAGTCCCTGCTCCATATTTATTCCTTGCTTGTCAAAATCCTGATCAATCCAGTTTTGACTGAGGAGCAGCGAATTTGAACCCTGGTCCTTGGCACTTTGGTGTGACGGAGACAAGAGGGGATAGGGAGCAAAAGCATTATTCATGGTTACTCCCAGCCCTAGTCCCATATTCCCTGTGGTAAAAGGAACAGTCCAACCAGTAGCCTCTGTGTCCCTGCAAGCACAATCCCACAGATTGCCTTGAGACTAACAACCTGGGTGATTTCTGTCTGACACCAGTGCTATCCATCACCATGCAAAGGGGGTGGCTCTCCAGACAGCCACATTCCCAAAGCTGGTTGTCAACCTGCCCCTGTCTTGTGGGATCATATACATGTCCCAGTCCTCAAAGAGCCAGCCTGGCACAGGGTGGCCAATGTCACAGTATTACGGAATCAACCAGGTTGGAAAAGACCTTTGAGATCATCCAGTCCAACCTATCACCCAACACCATCTCATCAACTAAACCATGGCACTAAGTGCCTCATCCAGGCTTATTTTAAACACTTCCAGGGATGGTGACTCCACCACCTCCCTGGGCAGCACATTCCCATGGCCAATCTCTCTTGCTGGGAAGAATTTCTTCCTAACATGCAGCCTAAATCTCTCCTGACACAGCTTGGGACTGTATTCCCTTGTTCTGTTGCTGGCTGCCTGGGAGAAGAGACCAACCTGCATCTGGCTGCAACCTCCCTTCAGGTAGTTGTAGAGAGCAATGAGGTCTCCCTTGAGCCTCCTCTTCTCCAGGCTAAACACCCCCAGCTCCCTCAGCCTCTCCTCATAGGGCTGTGCTCCAGACCCCTCCCCAGCTTTGTTGCCCTTCTCTGGACATCTTCCAGCATCTCAACATCTTTCTTGAATTGAGGAGCCCAGAAGTGGACACAGCACTCAAGGTGTGGCCTAACCAGTGCTGAGCACAGGGCAGAATGACTTCCCTGCTCCTGCTGGCCACACAATTCCTGATCCAGGCCAGGATGCCATTGGCTCTCTTGGCCACCTGGGCACACTGCTGGCTCATGTTCAGCTGCTGTCAACCACTACCCCCAGGTCCCTCTCTGCCTGGCTGCTCTCCAGCCACTCTGTCCCCAGCCTGTAGCACTGCACGGGGTTGTTGTGGCCAATGTGTAGAACCTGGCACTTGAACATGTTAAATCTCATGCCCTTGGACTCTGCCCATCTGTCCAGCCTGGCAAGGTCCCTCAGCAACCTCATGGTTGCTTGGCATAGATTGTTCAGCCACACAGGGCAGCCCTGAGCCCCACAGATTGTCTTGGTTGTGCCACTAGCTGTCTCTCATGCCCAATCTGGCTCTGGCAGCACCAACCATCCAGAGGTAATCCAATCCTAAAAGCCCCACAGCAGGCCCTGTGGCACAATGAGCACATGCCCTGTCACCTGAAATGGAAAGGAGAAGCAAAGAAACTATTCCTTTGTCTGAGTTTAAGTGCAGATCACATTTCCTCAGGTTGCCTATGATAGGTGAAGCAAAGCCAAGCCATTAAACAGCCAAAGTGCTGCATGCAACTGAAATCTGTGGGGTTTCAGCCCAGGAGCCAAGGGTTTCTAAGAAGTGTATAAAAAGTGGTGAAGCAAAGCAAGTTCATATACCCTGTGGCAGCCAAGTGACACTTCTAGAGAGGTTTGTGCCTCTGCTGGAAAATATTTGGGGATCCACAGACTGCAATGGGTGAAATGAACTCTCAGCCTTCGTTAGCATGAGGCTGGGCTGGTTGGGGCTGGGTATAAGAAGTGCTTTGTGCATTGAGGTGTGCTTGGGCCAGTCAGCAGACCCCAACCTTTGCAGTACCATGGCAACCACTGTATCACTTGCATCAACCTCTACAGCACTTTGCTGGGTCCCAATACACAAACCTCACACAAATATTTCAACATGTTTGGGGAGCCAAACTCTAGTCAATATATGAAGTCATTTCACCACAGCTTTTAGCCAAGGAGGGGAAAAAATATAAAGATCCCTACTCACTTATTTTTTAGAGGTTAAAAATAGCATTTGTGTGTGTGTGAGGTTAGTAAAAACAGGAATGAGAAAGACAGAAGTGAGGGTATGTGCTGCTAGCATTTCTGAGCCACCTGGAGCTGGTTCCCAGCTGAAGGGGGTGGACTGCCTTTCCTTTTCTCTGGACAAGCACTCTTTGTTTGGTGGTTCTGGATTGGAGATGGAGAGAAGAGGACTTATCCCACCAGCCCCCCAGCTGCAGCACTCTTCTCTCCATGGGCATGAAGTAGAAGCAAACCTCATTTACTTTCATTTGCTGTCTCAACGACAGCACATTGAGCCAGACTCTCTCTGGAGTAGCCAGAGCAGAGTTTGTGAGTTTCATCCACTGGTTCTGCTGGGCAAGTTGGAATCTCCCACAGAGCAGCTGGAATATATAGCTCAGGAAAGAAAATTCTGGAGAGCTTCTCCTCATTTTTCAGCTCCTTTAGCATTCTGTGGAATCTCCAGGATGGGTTGAAGGTCCTCTTTCAACTAGACAGTAGTGTATTAACCTGGCCATCTCTGCACAGACTAACTGAGGGGACTGGTTTTGTGTCTTTCCAGCTAGCTCTTGGTCATGCACTAGCTTCTTAGAAATATCACCAGTGGATATTTCCCATGTGGATTTGAGGAAGAAGTTCTTCCCCATGAGAGTGGTGAGAGCCTGGAATGGGTTGTTCAGGGAGGTGGTTGAGGCCCCATCCCTGGAGGTGTTTCAGGCCAGGCTGGATGAGGCTCTGGCCAGCCTGCTGTAGTGTGAGGTGTCCCTGCCCATGGCAGGGGGGTTGGAACTGGATGATCCTTGTGGTCCCTTCCAACCCTGACTGATTCTATGATTCTATGATTCTATGATTCTATTTCACATGAAATTTACTACATCTTTCTAGTTATACACTGAGGCTCCCTTTTCTGGATGAATTTCTTAGGAAATTTGAGATAATATTGGTGAATCCTCCTAACATATACTTCACTTCCACATGGAAATTTTTGGTGGATTCAGGCAGGTCAAGGTGTCTGAGGTTTGTTTGCTTCTAAAGATCCGTTTCTGGCTTTGTCAGAGAGTCTAAAGCTTCCTTCTCTCCCTTACAATGGCAACCAGAGTAGCTAATCTCTGGGAAATTACTTACCATACTTTTTCATTCTTTGTGCTGCTGAATTGGTTTACTCTCTCTGGTGGTCAATACCACAACCTTAGTCTTGCTGTTGAGTCCATCTAGATTGAAAGCACAGTGAGGATGCTCCTGTCTACTGCAGAGGGGGTTGGACTTGATGACCTTTGGAGGTCCCTTCCAACCCAGAGCATTCTATGATTCTGTGATTCTATCCTATGTTGCCACACTGTCTTTCACAAGTCCCTCAAGTATCTCCTTTCTGCTGGAGGCTGTCAGCACTACAGGAAACCTCTAACAGGTTCTGCCCATCCAAAGCTCTTGGAAGTCCATGAAAATTACATTGTTGATTCTTTATGGGGTCAAAGCTTGGCCCTGAGTGCCTGGGTGTGCATTTCTCCTGCAGGGAAAACTGGTTGGATACAGAAACAACTCTTCACAGAATAGTGATGCTTCAGTGTTGAGTCTTTTCCTCAGGAAGCCAAAATGCTTCCCAGAGTGGCAGCAAAACATGTGTGGGTGCATTGCTATGTCCTTTTTGGGAAGCACAGTCATGGCAAGAGCTCATTTGCAAACAGAACCCTAAAGGCAGGCAGGAAAACCAGAGTCAGAGCCTCATTTGGGAGAAACCAGTGCTGATTCACTGATGCCACTTAATGCTATGTTGGTTTACAGCACAAGAGAAAGACTGGGTAGATACTGGAGAAACTGCATACCTGCAGAGGTATGACTCTTCTCCCAGGTCTCTTCTCTCAGGCAATGAATGACAGAAGGAGAGGACACAGTCCCAAGCTGCTCCTGGGGAGGTTTAGGCTGCATGTTAGGAAGAAATTCTTCCCAGCAAGAGAGATTGGTCATTGGAATGAGCTGCCCAGGGAGGTGGTGGAGTCACCATCCCTGGAAGTGTTTCACATAAGCCTGGATGAGGCACTTAGTGCCATGGTTTAGTTGATGAGATGGTGTTGGGTGAGAGGTTGGACTTGATGATCTCAAAGGTATTTTCCAAGCTGGTTAATTCTGTGATTCAGTTGAAGGATGAATATTTTGAGGCTGTTTATACATTGCTATTTCCATCAAGGCCCCAGTGACTTTTACAGTTATGGTCTATTTTTAGGAGGAGCTAGGGACAAGAACATCTTACAAGAGCAAGATACTAATCATTGCCCTCTCTCCCTTCTGATCACACCTTCTCTTCTCCCTTCTTTGGAAAGGACTTTAGAGCTGCCTTCTAATACCTGAAGGGAACCTGCAGGAAGGATGGAGAGGGTCTTTTCTTAAGGGTGTCTAGCAACAGGACAATGGGGAATGGTTTGAAGCTGAGGGAGAGTCGGTTCAGACCAGATCTCAGGAAAAAGATCTTCAGTACAAGAGTGCTGAGACACTGCAATAGGATGCCCAGAGAGGCTGTGGATGGCCCCTCCCTGGAGGTGTCCAAGGCCAGGTTGGATGAGCCCTTGAGCAAGCAAGTCTAGTTGAGAGGTGTCCCTTTCCCATGGCAGGGAGGTTGGAGCAGATGATCTCTAAGGTCCCTTCCAACCTAAGCCATTCTATGATATTAACTCTGTTCTTGGGGGTTGGTTCGTGTCTGGAATTTCCCTAAATTCCACTCACATGAAACAAATCTCTCAGAGCTCATTATTTCTTTAATCAGCCACTAAAGTCTCTGTTTATTTAAAGCTCTGCTGAGATAATCAGAGCTAATCATCATATATTATACAAATAAAGGCATTCCTCCCTTAATAGTAGGAGCAGATCTAAGCCAGTTGTTCTCCAACTGGACTCAGCTGGACTAAGAGGAGTTCTCTGTGTTTGTGATGATTGTGATCCTGTCACTAAAGGGATAATGGGAGGAGATACTCTGTTTTACAAGGCAATAATTGGGTTTTCAAGGAAATGAACCATGAGGAAGAAGTCTGAGTCATTTATGTCAGCCAGGGGAGTGCATTATTGCTGAAGATGAGGCATTTGTTCTGTTCTGCAGGAAGGAAAGCAATAGTACTTATATCATCAGTCACAGAATTGTCATGGTTGGAAGGGAACTCAAGGATTATCCATTCCCAACCCCCCTGTCTCACCACCTACATGGGGAAGAACTTCTTCCTAACATCCAATCTAGATCTCCCCTCCTCTAGCTTGGATCCATTCCCCCCTAGTTCTATCACTCTCTGACACCCTAAAAAGTCCCTCACCAGCTTCTTGCAGCCATCCTCAGATACTGGAAGGCCACAAGAAGGTCTCCTCAGAGCCTTTTCTTCTTCAAACTGAACAACCCCAACTCTCTCAGTCTGTCCTCATAGCAGAGCAGCTCCAGCCCTCTGATCATCCTCATGGCCCTTCTCTGGACACCTTCCAGCACCTCCAGATCTTTCCTGCAATAGTAGCTCCTGACCTGGACACAGTGCTCCAGGTGGGGTCTCACCAGAGCAGAGCAGAGGGGGAGAATCACCTCCCTGGCCCTGCTGGCCACACTTCTCTTGCTGCAGCCCAGGCTCTGCTTGGCTCTCTGGGCTGCAAGTGCTCACTGCTGGCTCATGTTGAGCTTCTCATCCCCCAGCACCCCCAAGTCCTTTTCTTCAGGACTGCTCTCGAGACAGTCACTGCCCAGCCTATATCAGTGTCTGGGATTGCCCTGACCCAGATGCATTTATCAATGAAAACTATAGTCACTCTGTCCAGTCATGCCCTACTCTCTGATACGTCTCTCTGGGTTTAACCTGTACATGTTTTCATTCTTCAACAAAAATAAGTAATACCTCCAGTAGATGTCCCAGTTCCATCCTCTGCACATGTCTGATTTAGCCAAGTGTTGTACAGAATAAACATAATCTTGTGTGCTTTTTCTTTTATGTTTATAGCTGTGTAAAGCCAAGCCAGGCTATCAGCTTCAGTACTGAGTGACCACAGCACCTGTGATATCCAGAGGACTACTAAGTGCAGGAGTGAGTGCAGTGGAGGGCAAGGAAGCTGGGGAAGGGCCTGGAGAATAAATCTGATGAAGAGCAACTGAAGGAGCTGGGGATGGTTAGTTTGGAAAAGAGGAAACTGAGGGGAGACCTCATGGCTCTGTACAACTACCTGAAAGAACACTGTGGAGAGATTGTTTCTGGTCTCTTCTCCCAGGCAATTAGTAATAGAACAAGAGGGAATGCCCTCAAGCTACAAATGGGTAGGATTAGACTGGATGTTAGGAAACATTTTTTCAGGGCAAGAGTAGTCAGGCATTGAATATGCTGCCCAGGGCGGGGTAGAGTCCCCAAGCCTGGATGTGTTTTGTATGTGGTGCTTGGGGCTCTGGTTTAGGGATGAGCCTTATAGAGTAGGATTCTGGGTTGGCCTTGGTGATCCTGAGGGTCTTTTCCAACCTGAATGTTTCGGGAATTCTGTGAAGTTGTTCTGGATTCTAGCTGACAGCTAAGGGAGTCAAGGAGAAGGTTAGATCAAATGAAGCCAAAATTTGTATAAACAAACATGGGAAAACCTGGAGTGATTTAGTGCTTCAGAGATACAGAGAGGGAAAACCCTTTTTATCAAAGTAAAACTAGAGAGGAAAATTCAAATGGCCACAGGGGACACTGTCCTCTTCACATCAGTAGTATCATGATGGAAGTGGTAGCATTGTCCTAGAAACCCCAAATATGTGTTTCTTAACAGGTGGAAAAGTTTCCTGGTTCACATCTGAATCAAAGGCTGAAAGGGCTTTGATGTATAATCTTAGTGTTCGTGTTGATAGCCTGGGGAGCCTGATTCCTTAATGCATCCAAGGAATCAGAGATACCTTATTCATGAAAGAGGTCTCTGGAGATCGTGCTGAGAGAGCTTGTGCTTCACAGGTGCTCTTGGCTACCAATGGGATCCTGGGGTGCATCAAGAAAAGTGTGGCCAGCAGGTCCAGGGAGGTTCTTCTCCCACTCTACTTTGCCCTGCTGAGACCACAGCTGCAATCCTGTGTCCAGTTTGGGGCTCCCCAGTTCAAGAGACATAGACCTGCTGGAGAGAGTCCAAGGGAGAGCCAGGAGGATGCTTGGGGGACTTGAGCATCTCCCTGTGAAGAGAGCCTGAGAGCCCTGGGGCTGTTTAGTGTGGAGAAGAGAAGGCTGAGAGGGGATCTGATCAATGTCTATCAATAGCTGAGGGGTGGGGGTCAAGTGGAGGGGGCCAGGCTCTTTTGGGTGGGGTACAGTGATAAGACAAGGAACAATGGGTTCAAGCTTGAACATAAAAGGTTTCACCTCAACATGAGGAGAAATTTCTTTCCAGTGAGGATGACAGAGCACTGGAACAGGCTGCCCAGGGGGGTTGTGGAGTCTCCTTCTCTGGAGACTTTTCAAAACCACCTGGATGCATTCCTGTGTGGACTACCCAGCTTTGGCAGGGGGTTGGCAGGACTGGATGATCTCTGGAGGTCCCTTCCAAACTGTAATGTACTGTGATACTGTGAACCCCCACGGGTGGGCTGGTAGAAGTGAAATAGCCATGTAAAGAACACAGTCAGCTTCTCCTTTGCTTTCTGGTCAACTAAAAATGGGTAGATACATCTCTAATTCACAATATCTTCAACCCCACCCCAAATATTTCACAGCAAGATGTCCATGGGGTGTCCTGAGATGCAGAGAGTTCAGGGATGCAGCGCAGGAGATACTCCTGCCTGCAGTGTGATTCCTGGCAGGTGCCTCTCTGCCTTTTCAATCTCTCCTCCTGAGGGCAGTCTGGCTTTCAGCAGCACGGGAGGTTTTTCAGGAGTGCAGCCTCCCAGAGCACAAAGGCTCCCTGTTGCTTTGGCAGGAGGAGGGCTTATGAAACAACGAGATTTGGGGGGACCTCAGCAAATTTTCTTTCCTTCAGGGCCTCCCTCTGCTTGCTGTTTTTTTCCAGTATCCAGGTACTCCCCATCTCTCTTGGCCACCCCCTGGGGAAACGCTGAGCACCTGCTATTTCCATTAGCTTCAGAAGGAGTTGCAGGTACTCAACACCTCTCAGCAGTGACTCACGGACATCCATGGGCGCTGTGGGCACTTAGCACCTCACAACTGGTGCATAATGGGATCGGGGCCCGGGAGAGGCTCCAGGAAAGTCCGTGGCAAGCTGTAGGACACATTTACTTCTGTGAAAGAAAACTAAAGGCTAGGCTTTTCCAAAAAACACACATGCAACTGAGGCTCCAGGGATGCTGAGTATTAAGGAGCTCGTAGCACTTCCTTGAAATTCACACTGCTCTGTTGAGGTAAAAAAGGTCTCCTGCAAACGAATTTTAAGAGACCTGACTGCTCCCTTCAGAAGGAGAAAGCACACAATGCCATAAGTAAACACATAAATCAGTTAGAGAACCTGGAGATTATGGATTAGGTTCATAAAGCTTTATGTTCCATATATATATAGAGAGAGAGAAAGTGCCAAAAGTTGCTCTTAATGACTTTGGGAAAAGTATGTGCTTTTTCTTTTTTTTTTTCTCTGTAGAGTCCTAGCTCTCTTTTCCCTTGTTAGCAAATGCTTTCATTCTGCACTTGAAGAACTCACATGCCAAAAAAAAAAAAAAAAAAAAAAAAAAAAAAAAGGGGGGAGGAAAAGGTGAGTGGAATTTACCCAAGAAATTAATAAAAGTCATTGGTGGTTCAAGTGCTCAGCCTAAGCTATATTTATTCAGTTGATTCCCCCCTCCACCCCCCCAAAAAAAGGCCAAGGAGTAAATGAATGTGCTTATGGGCAGGGCTGAATTACACCCTGGCCATTTATAGCATGCAAGGCTTTATGTGATTTTTTTTTTTCCTTTTTTACTCTCTTGGTCAATAAAACAATAAGTAGTTATGCAGCAGCCAGAGGAGCCAGTGATTCATTTACATCCATGGGGATGCCAAGAACCTTCTTAAGGAAATACACTCACCCATATGTAATGAAAACCTTTTGTACTTTTGGTGGTGCTTCAAGGATTCACACAATTTCCAAAGACAAGGGATGGATGAGATACAGTAGTGTTCCACTTTTAGGGCTATGCTTAATTGTAAATAAGGTTTTCCAGAGGATTGGAGTCTAGGGGCTGGACAGAATAATGAAAGATAAGTTTATCTCATCCAATTGGTACAGAATAATGAAGGATAAGGCTAGGGGCTGCCCTGCTGGAAAGCAGCTCCACAGAGAAAGACCTTGGAGTGCTGGAGGACAGCAAGTTCTGCATGGAACAACAATGTGCTTTGGTGGCCAAGAGAGCCAATGGGATCCTGGGGTGCAGCAAGAAAAGTGTGGCCAGCAGGGCTGGGGAAGTTCTTCTACCTCTTTACTCTGCCCTGCTGAGACCACAGCTGCAATCCTGTGTCCAGTTTGGGGCTCCCCAGTTCAAGAGAGACAGAGACCTGCTGGAGAGAGTCCAAGGGAGAGCCATGAGGATGCTTAGGGGATTTGAGCATCTCCCCTGTGAAGAGAGACTGAGAGCCCTGGGGCTGTTTAGTGTGGAGAAGAGAAGGCTGAGAGGGGATCTGATCAATGTCTCTCAATAGCTGAGGGCTGGGGGTCAAGTGGAGGGGGCCAGGCTCTTTTGGGTGGTGCACAGTGATAAGACAAGGACCAATGGAGACAAACTTGAACAGAGAAGGTTTTAGCTCAACATGAGGAGAAACTTCTTTACAGTGAGGGTGAGGGAGCACTGGAACAGGCTGCTCAGGAGGGTTGTGGAATCTCTTTCTCTGGAGACTTTTCAAACCCACCTGGATGCATTCCTGTGCAGACTATCATAGGTGATCCTGCTCTGGCAGGGGGTTGGACTCGATGATCTCTGGAGGTCCCTTCCAACCTCTGATATACTGTGAGACTGTGATCTCATCCAATTGGTACAGAATAATGAAGGATAAGTTTATCTCATCCAATTGGTCTGCAGAATGTCATAATTATATTTTGCAGCACAAGCTTGCTTTCTCTCTCTCTGGGCTCCCCCTTGCCTGGCTTCTTGCTTCTCTGTCTCTGCCTTTGACCTTGCTTGCTTGGCTGGCTGATTTCTGTTTGGGTTTGGTAAGGTTCAGTGTGGGATAGAGACAATTTAGCTATACACAGCCCTCTGGACTTTTATGTCCAGGGGGGTGTGAGTCTGAAGAGAGAGACAGGAATTATTTGTACAAGGGGCTGTTGTGTTGTTGTTGAAGTGTAAATATATGTCAACATATTTGGTATATGTTTATTGCCTTTTGTACTTTAATATTTACTCCACTTTTGTAAATATAATTTCATTTTACTTCCAAATTCTAAATTCCAAATTACTACCAAAGTGTGGTAAATTTACTCTTTGGGGTAACTTTCCAAATTGTTGTGTGGGTGCAATCCAAACTACAACAAGCAGCAGGTGCCACAGAGGCCAGGTTTGGCCCGGAGATGCCCACATGCTACTCAGCCTTCCCTGAAGCTTGCTTTGCTTACACCATGGTAGACACAATCAAATACCACTTGCCAGCAGATGATTCATCCTGCACAGTCTGTTTGATTCTATCCCTTTGTCTGCTTTTGTTAATGTTGTAGGAACTGTAAAGTAAAAGCTTGCAAATCAACTCTGATACATTTAATAAAGCTCTGCATGTTTGTCTTCCTTTCTGACAGGCACCAAGCTTTTTCCTCTTGGGTGTTTTTAGTGAGAGGAGAAGAGGGTTGAAACCAAGTGCACCTCCAGGCCACTAAATAGTAAGATTTTCTTGATCTGCAAAGGAAAGCAGGAATCATCCTCACTGATGAGTGGTCAGGAAAGTAAGCAGGCTGGTGAGAATTGCTTGAGTGGAAGTGCTAGAGAGTTGTGCTGCTGGATAAATCCATGCTGAATGCACTTGTACCCCAACAGCAGTACAAGAGAAACAGAATCACTACACACAGCTTCACATAAGCAGCCACAGAACCTCAAACACATCAAGGATGACTAAAGAGACTGAGTCTTCGATTAGAAAATGATGCAGGTGAAGGGCAGGCTAAAAAAAAACCAAACCAAAACAAAAATCCAAAACAAACAAACAAAACCAAACAAAAACACCCCACAAACCAACAAAATTAAGAGGGGGATGGAAAATGATAATTTACTTCTGCCTATAAACAGAAAACCAGGTGGCCTTCAGTGAACTGACTGGACAGAATAAGATTTAAATCAAGTACGTATCTTCACACCATTAGGCAATTTGCCTTTTTCCCCTCAAATCCCACAGCACCTGGGCTCTGTTGGAGTCTCCTCCCCCCCAGGTGTGGCCACTTTGCCCTCCCCAGCCACTCCCCTTTATAATCCCCACAGGAAAGGCAGAAGCCCCAAGATGAGCCCATCTGGGCTGAGGATCCTCTCCCTCTCCCTCTTCCTCTCCCTCTCTGGGTGATTGGTGATGGTGGACAAAGGCCGGGGGGCCTGGTGGCCCCCCGGTTAGTTAGGAAGAGAATTGGTGACCATTCCCATAGCATCCATGGGTGCTGGCTGGGTCTCCTTGCTGGGGCTGAGCTCCTCTGTGTGCTCTCTTGGCTGGTTGAGGGTCTTGCTTCTGGCTCTGGGATGGGTGCAGAAATGGTGGTGGTAGAGCAGGAGCTTTTAGGCAAGGTGCAGGATAGTGCAGAGGGAGCAGGAACTGCTTTAGGAAGATGAAGGGGGATATGGTGGTGGTCAGGGAGCAGGAGCTGCTTTGGGAAGATGAAGGGAGATGGTGGTTGGGAAACAGGAGCTGCTCTGGGAAGAGAAAGCAGGGGGATGGTGGGGGAGCAGGAGCTGCTTTGGGAAGAGGAAGCATAGAATCATAGAATCAGTCAGGGTTGGAAGGGACCACAAGGATCATCCAGTTCCAACCCCCCTGCCATGGGCAGGGACACCTCACACAACATCAGGCTGGCCAGAGCCTCATCCAGCCTGGCCTTAAACACCTCCAGGGATGGGGCCTCAACCACCTCTCTGGACAACCCATTCCAGGCTCTCACCACTCTCATGGGGAAGAACTTCCCCACTTCCAGCCTGAATCTCCCCACTTCCAGCCTGAATCTCCCCACTTCCAGCCTGAATCTCCCCACTTCCAGCCTGAATCTCCCCACTTCCAGCTTTATTCCATCCCCCCAGTCCTATCATTACCTGATAGCCTAAAAAGTCCCTCCCCAGCTTTCTTGTAGCCCCCTTCAGACACTGAAAGGCCACAAGAAGGTCTCCTCAGAGCCTTCTCTTCTCCAGACTGAACAGCCCCAACTCTCTCAGTCTGCCCTCATAGGAGAGGTGCTCCAGCCCTCTGATCATCCTGGTGGCCCTAATGGCCTAGCATGGGGATGGTGGGGGAGCAGGAGCTGCTTTGGGAAGAGGAAGCAGGGGGATGGTGAGGGAGCAGGAGCTGCTTTGGGAAGAGGAAGCAGGGGGATGGTGGTGGAGCAGGAGCTGCTTTGGGAAGAGGAAGGGGAATTTAAGCTGGTTTCATGATAGTACTTGGGAAACTGTCTATGGATTCAAACAGTTGTATTAGTCTGGGCTGCAGTCTTCATAATCATTGCTTGATATTGAAAATTTGATGATTTTGGTGATATTGAAAATTTGATGACTCAATGATATTTGATATATGCTGTGAGTGACAGGCTGAAGATCCTGCCAGTCCCCCAGCCTTGACCCATGTTTTAAGCACAGAATCAAGTTCTTGTCTTTCCCTCCCTGACTCACAAGGGTGATGGACACAAGTGTTACAGTGAAGTAGATGAAAGTGAGATCTTCCTGCCGAGCAACTAAAAGGCTGTAATTTTCCTGAGTGCAAGCTCTAACACCAGAGAAAGCAACTGAAGCATTACACAATCCATTCATGTTTGCCTTCACCAGCTCCTGCAGAACTGCATTACTATAGGCAAACAGGCTCTCCAGCAAGGAAAGGTAGTACAGACCTCCATCCTCATCCAACACCTTCCCTCCCCCAAATCCTTGGCTTCCAAGCTCCCTCTTAGTGTTTTTTAGTTTTTAATGTACTCCTTGTTGCAGATGCAGCTGTTGCCAAAAATCATAGAAGAGCTTGGTTTGGAAGGGGCCTTCAAGATCATCTGGTTTTAACCCCCCCCTACCAGGTGCAGGGCCACCTTCCACTAGATCAGGTTGCTCAAAGCCCTGTCCAACCTGACCCTGACCACTTCCATGACTCTATACAACAGTGTAAAAACTTAGTGCCATGGTTCATTTGATGAGATGGTGTTGGGTGACAGGTTGGACTTGATAATCTCAAAGGTCTTTTCCAACCTGGTTAATTCTGTATGGTTCTGTGGGAATACATCAATACATATTTAGCCTTGGCCCAGTTCTCTCCAGTCAGGGCACTTCACCAAGATCTCACTAGGCCAAACCCTTCCCAAAACCCAGGCCTCGAAGCCTGTTCCCTCCCCCTCCTCCCCCTCCCACCTCCAAACCAGGCCTCGAAGCCTGTTCCCTCTTCCCCCTCCCACCTCCAAACCAGGCCTCGAAGCCTGTTCCCTCCTCCCCCTCCCACCTCCAAACCAGGCCTCGAAGCCTGTTCCCTCCTCCCCCTCCCACCTCCAAACCAGGCCTCGAAGCCTGTTCCCTCCTCCCCCTCCCACCTCCAAACCAGGCCTCGAAGCCTGTTCCCTCCTCCCCCTCCCACCTCCAAACCAGGCCTCGAAGCCTGTTCCCTCTCTTCCCCCCCACTCCCAAACCAGGCCTCGAAGCCTGTTCCCTCTCTTCCCCCCCACCCCCAAACCAGGCCATGAGGCCTGTTCCCTCTCTTCCCCCCCACCCCCAAACCAGGCCATGAGGCCTGTTCCCTCTCTTCCCCCCCACCCCCAAACCAGGCCTCGAAGCCTGTTCCCTCTCTTCCCCCCCACCCCCAAACCAGGCCATGAGGCCTGTTCCCTCTCTTCCCACCCACCCCCAAACCAGGCCATGAGGCCTGTTCCCTCTCTTCCCCTCCACCCCCAAACCAGGCCATGAGGCCTGTTCCCTCTCTTCCCCTCCACCCCCAAACCAGGCCATGAGGCCTGTTCCCTCTCTTCCCCTCCACCCCCAAACCAGGCCATGAGGCCTATTCCCTCTCTTCCCCCCCACCCCCAAACCAGGCCATGAGGCCTGTTCCCTCTCTTCCCCCCCACCCCCAAACCAGGCCTCGAAGCCTGTTCCCTCTCTTCCCCCCCACCCCCAAACCAGGCCTCGAAGCCTGTTCCCTCTCTTCCCCCCCACCCCCAAACCAGGCCATGAGGCCTGTTCCCTCTCTTCCCCCCCACCCCCAAACCAGGCCTCGAAGCCTGTTCCCTCTCTTCCCCCCCACCCCCAAACCAGGCCTCGAAGCCTGTTCCCTCTCTTCCCCCCCACCCCCAAACCAGGCCTCGAAGCCTGTTCCCTCTCTTCCCCCCCACCCCCAAACCAGGCCATGAGGCCTGTTCCCTCTCTTCCCACCCACCCCCAAACCAGGCCACGAAGCCTGTTCCCTCTCTTCCCCCCCACCCCCAAACCAGGCCTCGAAGCCTGTTCCCTCTCTTCCCCCCCACCCCCAAACCAGGCCTCGAAGCCTGTTCCCTCTCTTCCCCCCCACCCCCAAACCAGGCCTCGAAACCTGTTCCCTCCTATCTCCCCCCCACCCCCAAACCAGGCCTTGAAGCCTGCCCCCCCTCCCCCCCCAACTGCCTCTCTATCTTTGCTCCCCACCCCCTATGCCTTCAGGTTTGAATGGTGCAGAAGAAGAAATTAGCTTTGCCCAGGCTTCTAGCAGGCTCCTCAAGGTCAAATCCCTGCCCCCAAAATACCAAACAAAAGATAAGGTCCAGCTGGGAGAAGGGGTAGGGGGGTGAGAGAGATGGGGAGGGGAAAAAAGCAGAGCTGACTCTGCAGTCAGTTTATACAGAAGATAAAGATGCAATATTATGGGATGGAATAACGTGATTTCTGGTGCCATCCCCCTTTGGATGGACGGAATGCCTGGTCCCCTGGGAGGACATGTCTGTGGCTGGACAGCTATTCCTTAACCCACAACAGTGAATGTTCTGACTCTTCTTTAGATTGTAGCAGAGATGTAACAGTTGATACCAGTCAGACACTGTAATGTATATAATTCAATAAAGAATTAATTTCCAATTGTAGAAAATGCTTACTGTTCTTCTGCATAGACCACAGAATCCCAGAAATGTTCAGCTTGGAATAGTCCCTCAGGATCACCAAGGCCAACCCAGAACCCTACTCTACAAGGCTCACCCCTAAACCACAGCCCCAAGCACCACAGCCAAACCACCTTTAAACACAGCCAGGCTTGGGGACTCCACCACCTCCCTGGGCAACACATTCTAATCCCTCACCACTCTTGCCATGAAAAAACTTTTTCGTAATTGTGGTAGTTTCAAGCTATGCCTTTAAAATGTTTCCACAGATCTTGAACAGAAAGTGGTAGAATGTAAATAAATCACCATTGGGTGTAAAAAGGAAAATAACGAAAAGTTCTAAAAAAAAAAAAAATCCCATTGGATGGATAACAAACATAAAAGTTATGTAAACTTTCTTTCCCTTTTCAGCTTCCCTGCTCTGGGAGTCACTAACTTGCTTCTGCTTGGCTTTGCTGACCTTGGCTGTGTTCTTTGTTGTGGCTGAGTATCCTAACAAAACAATTTTCTGCTTTTTCTCTTGTCCCTTTGTGTACAGAGGGGTAAGGAGGGGAGCAGGGAAGTGGGAAGATATTAGCAGCTCCCCTGGTTTTTAGCCGGGGGGTTCTTGTGTTGTGTATAAATTGTAAATACCTGTAAATACTGTAAATCCTGTATATTTTGTACCTATTTGTTGCATTTCATTGTAGATTGTACAATGAATATTGAAAATACAGTTTAATTTGCTTCCAATTGCAGTGGTCTGGCAATGTAATGTTGGGGGGGATTTTCGACCCATCACACTAATGTCCAGTCCAAACCTACCCAGTGGCAGCTTGAGGCCATTCCCTCTTGTTCTATCACTAATTACCTGGGAGAGGAGACCAGCACCAACCTCTCCACAATGTCCTTTCAGGTAGTTGTAGAGAGCTAAAGTCCAGAACAACTTCATAGAATCACAGAAACATTCAGGTTGGGAAAGCCCCTCAGGATCACCAAGGTCAACCCAGAACCCTACTCTACAAGGGCCACCCCTAAACCAGGGCCCAAGCACCACATCCAAACCACCTTCAAACACAGCCAGGTTTGGGCACTCCACCACCTCCCTGCCCAGCACATTCCAATCCCTGATCACTCTTGCTCTGAAAAAATGTTTCCTAATGTCCAGTCTAAACCTACCCTGTAGTAGCTTGAGGCCATTCCCTCTTCTTCTATCACTAATTAACTGTGAGATCAGACCAGCACCAACCTCTCCACAACCTCCTTTCAGGGAGCTGTAGAGAGCCAGGAGGTTTCCCCTCAGCCTCCTCTTTTCCGAACTAACCATCCCCAGCTCCTTCAGCTGCTCTTCATCAGATTTATTCCCCAAAATAGATACCCAAATAGTATCTAGTAAAATGTGTGAACTTCTGGCCAGTGCCAAAGCATTTCCTCTGATCTGCAGCTAAGGACACTGAGGGAAGAATGTACTGAAGAAACTTGCTGGGCTTTGAATTATGTCAAACAAAATCCCATCTTTAGAGAGGCTGAAGGGAAGGTGAGAACAGATCAGTGTGAAGATACATGTTTGCCTGAAGTGCAAGTGAAGCAGATTGGTGCCCAAGGTAATCAGGAGTCAGAAGGGTCTCTACCTGCAGACTTTCCTGTGGGCAATGTGCATTTGTAGTGATATGGCTTGTCCTGGATATGAGAGCCAGAGCTGAGGGATTCCTGGCCCCATGTCCCACATGCAAGACAGGTCAGCTTTCCAGTCTCCTGCTTGCTTTGAGAAGTGCTCATTCCTAGGGGAATCAACTCAGACTTAGGAATCCTTTAATATTTTTGGACTCCGCATATTTCCAAATGGTCCTGGAAAATAAACCAGCCTTGGAATGACAAATCAAAGATTAACTTAGGTAAGAAAACGCCCCCCCCCCCCCCCCCCAAAAAAGTCTCTTCCAATCACCCATGCAAACAGTAACTTCTCAAACATTAAATTGTAGATGTCAGAAATTGACTGCTGCAGACCCCTGGGGAGTTGATAAATCTCTGTCTTTTGCAAGAGATGAAGCATTATTGTGCCCCAGAGATTGGCTGGCTCTGCTCTCATGAAAGTCAAACAAGGAGCCAGTCACCCTGGAAAAAATAATAAAAAGCCTCATACTAGTCACTACCAAACAGTCAGTAACATACCTGTAAGGCTTGTTTAATGCTTACTGATAAATGCTGATATATATATTGCTAGCAAAGTCTCTGAAAGGAATCCAGACCTTGAATGGACTGTTTCCTGCAGAGACAGTCTGACTGGGATTTTCATTCATAGGCCTTTGAGGTTATTCCAATCTGTCTGACAGTGCTATACACACCAGAGCTTTATCCTTCCCTCTCCTACACCATGTATATCAGAAGTGACTTCCAGACACAAAGAGTTCTCACCAAAGAAGTGTTGAGATGTTGGTATGGAGTAAAAGAAAATAAAAAAAAAAAAAAAAAAAAGGTTTCCTTTTTTGGTAAAAATTAAGTAATTTTTTTTCCTCATAGTTTTTCACCTGTTTCATATTAATTTTAATGGAAAATGCATTTGTTTTAAAATGTCTCTGATTTTCATGCTTATGGTAAAAGATTTTGAAACTAAAAGTTTGTCTACAAGCCAAAAAAATTGAAGAAAAATCTGTTTAAGAAACTGGGAAATGCTCTGGATTCTTTCTTGAACTTTAGGCAATGAATCTTGAAACTGATGAAAACAATAAAGTATTTTCTGGTTGATTCAGTTCACTTTTCCAATTCTTTCATGAAGGCTGTAAGCTTCACAGCATCACAGAATTGTCAGGGTTGGAAGGGACCTCAAGGATCATTCAGTTCCAACCCCCCTGCCATAGACAGGGACACTTTCAGGTTGCTCAGTCACATCAAACCTGGCCTTAAAAAATTCCAAGAATGAGGTTTCCACCACCTCCTGGGCAACCTGTTCCAGTGTCTCACCACCCTCATGGGGAAGAACTTCTTCCTAATGTCTAATCTAAATCTCCCCTCCTCTAGCTTGGATCCATTCCCACCAGTTCTGTAACTAACCAACACCCCAGAAAGTCCCTCCCCAGCTTTCTTGTAGCCTCCTTCAGATACTGGAAGGCCACAAGAAGGTCTCCTGGGAGCCTTCTCTTCTCCAGACTGAGCAACCCCAACTCTCTCAGTCTGTCCTCACAGGAGAGGAGCTCCAGCCCTCTGATCATCCTTGTGGCCTTTCTCTGGACACCTTCCAGCTTCTCATAGTCAAAAAAGTTTCAGTGGTATTACACAAATAGCATTGTGGTTTACCTACATATTTATGGATATGCACAACTCCCTGCTCTCTTTACCTCATAGCAGCCCCTGTTGCCCCCTCACAGAGGATGGGAGAGGCAAGGGGGACTCATGGCATTAGAGGCTGCTGGTCTTACTGTGGCCTTCCAGTATCTTAAGGGGGCTACAAGAAAGCTGGGGAGGAACTTTTTAGGGTGTCAGTGAGTGATAGGACAGGGGGTGGATGGAACAAAACTAGAAGTGGGTAGATTCAGATTGGATGTTAGGAAGAAGTTTTTCACCATGGGGGTAGTGAGACACTGGAACAGGTTGCCCAGGGAGGTGGTGGAAGCCTCATCCCTGGAGGGTTTTAAGGCCAGGCTGGATGTGGCTGTGAGCAACCTGCTGTAGTGTGAGGTGTCCCTGCCCATGGCAGGGGGGTTGGAACTGGATGATCCTTGAGGTCCCCTCCAACCCTAACAATTCTATGATTCTTCAAAGAAGTGTTTAGCCTCCTGTTTTGTTTTGGTTTGGTTGGTTTGGTTTGGTTTTTAATGTGGGATAGACCAAAACCTGACAGTTTTACTATTGAAACAATTGTGTGGCCCACTGGACAAATCTTCAGATAATCCTAAGGAGCTGGTGGCCATTGGTGTTTCAGCATGACTTGAATTCTCTCCGTGACAACTGGCATCCTGTGGCTTTCATGTCGGAACCTGTGTTATTTGAGAGCACTTGTGGGGCTGCCCATCAGGCTATGACCCATGGAATGGAGGTCATTGGTTCTGAGATCTTCCCTGAAATGCCATTTCACTTATGACAAAACAATTCTTCTTCTGTGCTCTTAGTGCTGTGGTCAAGGTCTTTGAGTGTGGCCTTATAGCATAGCAGATTTATTTCAAGGATCTGTTAGGGTTGAAAGAGACCTCAAGGATCATCTAGTTCCATTTCATTTTATCAACTTCCACACTAGTGCAAGCCACAGAACAGAATCATTCGGACTGGAAGGGAACTCAGCAGCTCATCTAGTCCAGCCTCCTGCTCAAACCTGGGTCAACACTGAGTTCAGACCTGGTTGCTTGGGGCTTTGACCCATTAGGTCTTGAAAACATCTGACTTACAGAGATTTTGCAGCTTCTCTGGACAACCACTCACACTGCTTTACTCTAGTGAGAAATGAGTGCAATTTATTCATCTAGCCAGGAAAGTGGCTCACCGAGAGCTGTGATCCATTCATCAGGGAAGACTTGGACTTGTGAACTCCATGCCATATGCTGTTGACTCTCAGTTTCTGGAAAGCCATTGGCATTTAAAAGGGGATGTGGGGCATATGGATTACAGCCTGGGGAGGAAAGGGTTGATGAGAATTTGATGGTTTGTTAAAGTTTGCAGGTACCTAGGGGAGAGAAGCAGGGGAGGTGACTGAAGCTGGGAGATAAATGTGGCTGCAGCACTATGTGGAAGATCACCTTCTACAGCTACCTTTTATAAAGTGATGTGAATACTTTCTTAATGTTCATTTTGGAAAAGGTTATTTGGTTTTTAGCAAGTTTGCTCTTTTTTCTTTTAACTAGAAGCTTGGGGCTTCCATGGACTGATGCTATATGTTCAGGACAGCTTCTGGTGGGGCCATCTCTCTAAGTCTTCTATCCTGAGAACAACCATTTGTAACTTTCCTCCATCACCATTACTTAAGGCAAGTGCAAAGGTGCAGGCATTTTTAACACATTACTTAATGAAGGTAAAACACTGCCAATTTTAAAACACATGGACATTTTACCCAGTCCTCAAGAAACCATTTGCCAGTTGCAGCCCATCTTAAATCTTTTTTTTTTTTTTTTTTTTTTTTTTTTGAGAAGTGTAGTGATTTTTCCACCTCAGGAGATGCTGTTCTGTCATTTGAACTTTCTTTGGAGTCAGTAGTCTATATGAGAAGCTGAAAATTGTTCCTTGCTAATATAAGATCAAAATCTTCAAGCTACTGATGAGGAGAGACTGAGGGAGCTGGGGCTCTTTAGCTTGGAGAAGAGGAGATAAAGATGTGCAGGGTGAGTGCCAAGAGGATGGAGCCAGGCTCTGCTGGGTGATGCCCAATGACAGGACAAAGGGCAATGGGTGGAAATTCCATGGAAAGAGGAGGAAATTTTTTTTCACTGTGAGGGTGACAGAATATTGGAACAGGCTGCCCAGGGGGGTTGTGGAGTCTCCCTCTCTGGAGATACTCAAAACCCATCTAGATGTGTTCCTGTGTGATCTGCTGTAGGTGCTCCTGCTCTGGCAGGGGGCTTGGACTGGATGAGCTTTCGAGGCCCCTTCCAGCCCCTAACACTCTGTGATACTTTGCTTTTGTTGGACCTCTTGGCAGCTGCTGTGTTGTTACTGTTTTAGTTGAAGCTGCTTTCTGGAGGTTCCTACCCTTTCAGGATACTGGAATACACTCCTGCTGGTGGCTGCTTGGACTGATGACTGAAGACTCAGAAATAAGAGTCAGCTTTTCGTTAAAGTATAGCCAGCTGGGGAGATTATTACAAAACATAAGGCAGAGTATACTGACAATACTCATCTTGTATTTCATGTGGACACTGTAAGTTCAGTGTAAGCTCTTGAGGAATGTCTGAAGGTTACTGGGTTTTGGCTCCATTAGGGGTGTCCTGTCCTCAGCTTTGGAAAGACAGAATTATTGTCGCTGGATATACTGCCTTCTTGGCTAGAAGAGACTTCTCTGGAGGCTGTGAATCAGGTTAATAACACTGGCATGGTTTTTAATCTCTCCTTGCACTTGGAAAAACTTGAGTTGGCTCCAGAGTCAAAACGTGATTTCCAGCTCTGTGTTTGGCATAAGCAGTTCCCCATTTATGTCACGACAGCCTGCAGAAGCACGACTCCAGAAGCTGGCTTATAATTTATTTCTCATTAGATTCATGGTCTTCCTGTCCTGGGATAACATTTACAGGCTCACACAGGATCACAGGATATTAGGGATTGGAAGGGACCTCTAGATATCTTTGAGTCCAACTCTCCTGCCAGAGCAGGACCACATAACCATAGAATCTAGTGAAGGTCACAGAGGAACTCATCCAGATGGGGATGGAAAATCTCCAGAGAAGGAGACTCTACAACCTCTCTGGGCAGCCTGTTCCAGTACTCTGTCACCCTCACAGTAAAAAGTTCCTCCTCATGTTGAGGTGGAACCTCTTGTGTTGTAGTTGCTATCCA
Source organism: Indicator indicator (assembly GCF_027791375.1). Classification (NCBI taxonomy): domain Eukaryota; kingdom Metazoa; phylum Chordata; class Aves; order Piciformes; family Indicatoridae; genus Indicator; species Indicator indicator. Next base: position 47,501,794 of record NC_072012.1, on the reverse strand, counting down.
TTGCCCCTTGTCCTATCACAGGGTGCAACTGAGCAGAGGCTGTCCCCTCCCTATTCACACCCAGCCCCCAGCTATTGATAGACATTGATCAGATCCCTCTCAGCCTTCTCTTCTCCAGACTAAACAGCCCCAGGGCTCTCAGCCTCTCCTCATCAGGCAGTGCTCCAGTCCCTCAGTCATCCTTGTAGCCCTCCACTGGACTCTCTTGAGTAGATTCCTGATCCTCCTGGGACTAATCTAATAGTCTCCTCTTTAAAATATATATATATATATATATATATATATGGGGTAACTTTTAAGACACATTAATCATATGTGAGCCTTAATGCTGCATAACTCTCCAGACTAGCTATACTCAGGCTTGGAAATCAGTCTGTCCACTATTTAGTAGGTTTTGCAGTCACAAGCTCCTTGGAATATCAGTAATCTTCTGAGAGCTCAGGAGTGTGTGATACCCTCTTTCTGAAATCTCCTGAAATCTCCCTCTCACAACAAGAAAGGTTTCAAATGTGAGCTTTCTTTTCTTTCCCAGTGATGGAATTGTTACCACCATTGCTGCTTGTCCAATTGTTTATTGTTATTGGTTTTATTTATACATCTGCTTTGGGTTTTGTTTTTGTTTGTTTGTTTGTTTGTTTGGGGGGTTTTGTGTGTTTTTGTTTGGTTTGGTTTTTTGGGATTTTTTTGAGACTGCAGAGTCCTTTAATCATGACAAAATTGGTGTGGGAACCATTCCTGAGTGCCTTCCTGGGTTTTGGAGAGGGTGAGTGTGCAGCACCTTTTAATGCAGTTTCTTCAATGCTGTATTTGTTAAACATTCACTCCCAAGTATCAAGTCTGGCTTTGCTTTGCACCTATTCAGGGTGGAGGTGGTGGGAGCTCAATATACCTCAGTGATTTCTCAGGGTATATTTCTTCTTGCCTGACTGAACAAATCTTCAAAGACCTTTTCATACAATTGCAGTCATGAGTTTTACTGTAGTGGTATTATTGGACCTCCTTTTCTCCCTTTCCATGGAACTTCTCTTCTGAAGTGATTTTTTTAAGAAAACCTTTGCTAACACCTATGTCATCTCCTGCCCCTTTGTCACCTCTTCTCCAGATCAAACAAAGTCTACCTGCTTTTTCCCAACAGGTCATGGCCCCTGACCCCTTTGTCAATGGTGTTGCTGGGTTTTAGGCTGCCCTGGTTTATCACTAGCTCTTCTGAACCAGGGGGCCCAGAGTAAACAGACTACATGAGTTATGCTCTTGGAGTCGGTGAGACTGCTGGTGTGACTAAGTGCTCACCAACATGAGCCAGGGTCTCATGCCTGAGCCCTGAGCTGTGAGAAGGGGAATGCTTTATGTCACTGATTTACTCAGGTTCCCTCGGAACGTGTCCAAAAATAGCAATTTGCTTTTTTTTTTTTTCTGCACAAAGCATCCTGTCATGAACTCCTGATTCATTTATACACCATCACTGCCTGCTCTCTTCCTTACTGCCTTCTAGCCTGGGTTCTCTCCTTGGGCATGGTATTTCACAGGGTCACAGGATGTCAGGGGTTGGGAAGGACCTCTGGAGATCTTCCAGTCCAACCCCTCTGCCAGAGCAGGACCACAGAATCCAGCACAAGTCACACAGGAACACATCCAGATGGGTCTGGAAAGTCTCCAGAGAAGGAGACTCCACAACCTCTCTGCAAAGCCTGTTCCAGTGCTCCATGACCCTTACAGTAAACAAGTTCCTCCTCATGTTGAGGTGGAACCTCCTGTGCTGTAGTTTACATCCCTTGCCCCTTGTCCTAACACAGAGTACAACTGAGCAGAGCCTATCCCCTCCCTCTTGACACCCAGCCTTCATCTATTAATAAACATTTATTAAATCCCCTCTCAGTCTCTTCTTCTTCAGACTAAACAGCCCCAGGTCTCAACTACCTGTTCCCTTGTGTTTCGCCCACCATTGTGTTTCCCCATCCTGTCCTATAGAAGTGGCAGTGATCCGTAGTCCCTTAATTCATCCTCTGCTAG